>NC_066520.1:16418330-16483330 GCF_024679095.1 Eriocheir sinensis
GAGGAAGATTGAAAGCGTCCAGAAGCGAAGGGGAAATAAAAGGAGAGGAGAAGAGGAACAATGGAAAACAAAAACAAGACAAAAACTGAAGACCAAGAAGAAACAAATAACAGAAGGAATACAAGAAAAGTTAAGAATAAGAGGAAGAAAGGAAGGAATAAGGAAGACAGGAAGAGGAGGACTATAAGAAGAAAATGACCATGAACAGGAAATTAGGAAATGGAAAAAAAGGACAATTAAAGAAGAAAGAAAGAAAGGAAAAGACACACTGGAGGAAGAAACCGTGGGAGAGAAAATTAGAAGGGAGAAAAAATATGAAAAACAAGAGCATGAAAAGGGAAAGAAGGAAGGAATTAAAGGAAAGAAGGAGGAAGGAAAACAGAAGGAGAAGGAAAGAGCGTGCACTAAAAAATTATGAAGGAAGGGGAAGAAAATAAGAAAATAAAAGATACGAACAAGGAAGGGGAAAAGGAGAAATTAAGAAAAAGGAAGAAGGAAAAATAAACGAAGGAGGAGAAGAAGGAGGGAGGGAGGAAAGTCTGACATAGAAAACAATTAGAAGGATGAGAGAAAAAAAAGAAGAAAAAGGGAGGTATAAAAGAAAGAAAGAAAGAAAGAAGAAACACAAGAGAAGAAAGGAAGGACGTAAAGAAAGAAAAAAATTAAGTAAGGCAGAAAAAAATGAAGTAGAAAAAATAGAAAAGGATGAGAGTAAGAGGAAAAAAGAAGAGGTATTAAAAGAAAAAAAAATGATGAAAGAAACAAAGTAGAAAGAAGTAAAGAAAGAAAAGGAAAAGGATAGAAAGGAGAAAAAAAAAACATTAAATAGAAAACAATAACAGTGATGAGAAAAAATACAGGAAAAGAGGAAGTATTAAAGAAAGAAGGAAGGAAGAAACACAGGAGGAGAAGGAAGGAAGTAAAGAAGGAGAGCGTGCAGGAATGAGTGCATGCAAACGGGGAGGAAGGGAGGAAAGGCGGCAAGGAAGGAAGGGGAGCAGGACCAGGAGCAGGAGGAGGAGGAAGGGGAAATGGAAGGGAGGGGAGAGGGGGCAGAGGGGAGCCAACGTAAAACAGGTTTATATGCAAATAACATAACATTAACCCGCACCTCAGCACCAAGTTTCCCCTCTCACCCCTTTCACCCCTCTCACCCCTCTCACAAGCTCTCAACACGGTTCCCCTCACTTAATATTGCCCTCTCCGCCTTCCCTTCCCTTCCCCTCCCCTTCCAGTCTTCTCCTAACTTTCCCTTCCCTTACCCTCCCATCCCCCTTCTCATTTTCTTAATCTGATCTCAAACTTAATATTTTCCTCTTAGTCTTCTCCTTCCCTTCCCTTCTATCCCTTCCCCTTCCCTCTTACTCTCCTCTTAACTTTCCCTTCCCTTACCCTCCCATTCCCCTTCTCATTTTCTTAATCTGATCTCAAACTTGATATTTCCCTTCTAAGTTTCCCTTCCCTTCCCTTCTCTTTCCCCTCTATTCATTCCCTTCACCTTCTCCCTGTCCTAGCCTGAGCCCTCGAGAAGGTGGCATGTTGGCCAGTGTAAGTCAGTAACCTGGAAATAGCCCAGAGTTAACTGTAAACAGGTGTGCATCTGGAAGGTTAATATACAGGTGCAAGAGGCGCTGATGGTCTCGAGGGGAGGAGGGGTGGAAAGGAAAGATGGAAGATGAGAAGGGGATGGAGAGTGCAAGGAGAAAGTGGTTTAAGAATAGCAAGGTGAAGTGGGTGGTGAGTTATGTGCTTTGAGAGAGAGAGAGAGAGAGAGAGAGAGAGAGAGAGAGAGAGAGAGAGAGAGAGAGAATAATATTGGAGGCGGGAGGCAAAACGGATGTGGATAACAGCAAAGAATAAGAGAGGGAGAGTGGAAAGGTGGAGCAAAGAAAAAAATAAAAGAATGGAAGAAAGGAAAAAGAAAGAAAAACGGAAATGAAAAAACTGAGAGAAATGGGGAAACGCATGGATAAAAGAGAAAGGTAAGCATAGAAATTAGTGAGTAAGTGGGTAAGAGGGAGGGAGGAAAGGAAGGGAGGGAGGCGAGGAAGAGAGAGAGGGAGGGCGTGGTGGAAAAGGTTAATCAGTAGACAGGTGAGAAATGATTTAATTCACTCAGGTAGATAGGTAGATGAGTAGGTGTTGACAGGTGAGTGGATAGGAAGGTAGGTAAATAAGCAGGTAGAAGAATAGATAGGTAGGAAGGAAGACTAGTAGGTAAGTAGGTAGTGGTAGTGGTAGTAGTAGTAGCAGTAGTAATAGTAGTAGTAGTAGTAGCAGTAGTAGTAGTAGTAGTAGTAGTAGTAGTAGTAGTAGAAATGTAAAAAAAAAGGAAATAAAGCAACTTATGGGAGAAATAAAAATTGACCAAGAGGTGATGAAATATGTGATTGGTAAAGGGGAGGAAGGAAAGGAGGAAGGAAGGAAGGAAGGAAACGAAGAGGGGAGATGACGAAGCGGAGGAAGAGGAGGAGGAGGAGGAGCAAGGCAAGGACGAGGATATGAAAGACGAGAAACAAATGGAATGAGAATACTGATGAAAACGGACACATAAAATATAGACAGAGTTGAAACGCAAAGGACGAACTAAACTAAACAGAAGAATACAGGTAAAGAATTGAAAGAGAAATAATACATGAGAGTGAAAAGGAAAAAAATACAGATGAGTTGAAAAGTAAATGCTAAACAAGAAAATGAATAGAAAAAAAATATACAGAGTTGAAAATAAAATGATCAGGACATAGTGAACATAACAATAAAAGATGAAAAATACTTAAATAGAAAATGGAAAACAGGTTACTTACGACAACTCTTCATAGGTACTGGACACACCTAAGACACCCGGGCATTCGTACTCACCTGTGCATATTCTAAAACTCCTCTCCTCCTATCCTCCCTTCTCTCCCTCCTTCCTTATCCATTACTCATTTCTCTCATCTCCTTCCCTCCTTCCTTCCCTCCAATGCCCATGTTCTCACCTCATAATTCTCTTCCTCATCTTCTTCCCCCTCACATTACCTCCATTCGACCCCCCCCCCCCCCCGCCTCTCCGTCCCTCATCACCTCCCCTCACCCATTTCCCTGTCATTCACTTTCATTTTACTAGCTTTCTCCTCTCCCATCCCTTCCTTTCCTTTCTCTCTTCCTTTCTCCACCCCACCCTCATATACCCTTCCCCTTCCCCTCTCTTTCTCTACTCTCCTTTACCCTTTGTTTATCCGTTCCCTTATCTTTCTCTCTTTCCCTTTTCATATAACCCCCCCTCTCTCTCTCTCTCTTCCTTCCCTTCTTTCCCTACCCTCACCTCTCTTTCCTTCTCACTTTTCCTTTTCTACACAGAACCTACAAGCACATTTTTTTCTTCCCCTTTCCTTCCTTCTCCACTCTTTACTTCCCTTCACCATCCTGACCCCTCCCTTTCTCCCCTTCATCCTTCCCCTCATTCCCCAAACCCTCCAGATACATATTTTTTTCTTCCCCTTTCCTTCCTCCTCCACTCTTTTCTTCCCTTCACCATCCTGACCCCTCCCTTTCTCCCCTTCATCCTTCTCCTCATTCCCCAAACCCTCCAGATACCTAATTCTTTCTTCCTCTCTTCCTCTTTTAACTCCTTTCCTCCCTACACCATCCTGACCCCTCCCTCCCTACCTCCCCCTTTCATCTCCCTGACCCCTCCAGACCCCTCCGAGAAAGGTAACAATATTGGCCGGTGTAAGTCATTAACCTGGAAATATGGCCCAGGTTAACTTTGTAAACAGGTGTGCATCACGGAAGGTTAATATACAGGTGCAAGGGGCGCTGATGGTCTCGAGGGGGGAAGGGGGGGAGGGGGGGGGTGGAAGGGAAAGTGGAAGATGAGAAGAGAGGGGGGATGGAGAAGTGTGCAAGGAGAAGAGTGGTTTAAGAATAGCAAGGTGAAGTGGAGTGGTGAGTTATGTGCTTTGAGAGAGAGAGAGAGAGAGAGAGAGAGAGAGAGAGAGAGAGAGAGAGAGAGAGAGAGAGAGAGAGAGAGAGAGAATAATATTGGAGGTGAGAGGCAAAACGGATGTGGATAATAGCAAAGAATAAGAGAGGGAGAGTGGAAAGGTGGAGCAAAGAAAAAAATAAAAGAATGGAAGAAAGGAAAAAGAAAGAAAAACGGAAATGAAAAAACTGAAAGAAATGGGGAAACGCATGGATAAAAAAGAAAGGTAAGCATAGAAATTTGTAAGTGGGTAAGAGGGAGGGAGGAAAGGAAGGGAGGGAGGCGAGGAAGAGAGAGAGGGAGGGCGTGGTGGAAAAGGTTAATCAGTAGACAGGTGAGAAATGATTTAATTTACTCAGGTAGATAGGTAGATGAGTAGGTGCTGACAGGTGAGTGGATAGGAAGGTAGGTAAATAAGCAGGTAGAAGTATAGATAGGTAGGAAGGAAGACTAGTAGGTAAGTAGGTAGTGGTAGTGGTAGTAGTAGTAGCAGTAGTAATAGTAGTAGTAGTAGTAGTAGTAGTAGCAGTAGTAGTAGTAGTAGTAGTAGTAGTAGTAGTAGTAGTAGAAATGTTAAAAAAAGGAAATAAAGCAACTTATGGGAGAAATAAAAATTGACCAAGAGGTGATGAAACATGTGATTGGTAAAGGGGAGGAAGGAAAGGAGGAAGGAAGGAAGGAAGGAAACGAAGAGGGGAGATGACGAAGCGGAGGAAGAGGAGGAGGAGGAGGAGCAAGGCAAGGACGAGGATATGAAAGACGAGAAACAAATGGAATGAGAATACTGATGGAAACGGACACATAAAATATAGACAGAGTTGAAACGCAAAGGACGAACTAAACCAAACAGAAGAATACAGGTAAAGAATTGAAAGAGAAATAATACATGAGAGTGAAAAGGAAAACAAATACAGATGAGTTGAAAAGTAAATGCTAAACAAGACAATGAATAGAAAAAAATATACAGAGTTGAAAATAAAATGATCAGGACATAGTGAACATAACAATAAAAGATGAAAAATACTTAAATAGAAAATGGAAAACAGGTTACTTACGACAACTCTTCATAGGTACTAGACACACCTAAGACACCTGGGCATTCGTACTCACCTGTGGACGGGAGAAAACAGGTATTAGTCACGTATTCTAAAGGTGATGATAGAAAGTGAAAGAGTGAGGGAAAAAGAGAGAAAGGTGAGGTGAAGCGACAATTGAAGACCTCTCGCTCTAACAGCTCTTCCTCCTCTTCCTCTTCTCTTCCCCTCCCCCTCTTTCCCTTTCCTCCCCAAGCTAAGTTACGTCCCACTAAAGACATCCCATTTGCATATATTCTCCCCCTCCTCCCCTATCTCCTCCCTTCCTTCCACTTCCCCTTCCCTCACTTCCGCTTTCTCTCCCCTCTCCCCTCCTCTTCCCTCCTCTCTCCCATCTCGTTGTGCTCCTTGCTTACCCGTTCGCCCTCTTTACTTTCTGCCTCCTCCCTCTTCCTCTTTCTCCTCCTCTTCCTCTTCCACCTCTTACTTCCTTCTTGCCATTCTTGCCGCTTGCACTCTCTCTCTCTTCACCATTGCCATCATTCACAGTCGGTTTTACAATATCAATAAAAAAAGGAGAAAAACTGTTGCCCTCAACCATCACTACCACCACTATCACCACCATCAACACCGCCATCACCACCACCATCAACACTACGCCTACTCGTCCGTCACTGACCTATATATAAGCTGACAGACACACACAAAAGAGAAGTATGACAATATTCGACACCGCGGCAACTCCACGCAACACCACGCCACGCTTCGCAACACCACCAACACCACACATACAACACCATAACGCAACACTGTCAGCCATCGAAAAAGCCTACGACCTGTCATTCTCATCCAGTCATCCATCGGTCAGGCAACACAAAATGGAAAACAAGAATAGGTCAGTAAATAAAAGTACAGTAATATAAGCAAAATAATATAACACTTATCTTCTGACGATACATATAGGCCTAATGAGTTTTCTTGGAACATGCAAAACGAACGCACACACAAACATACACAAAAATGAAAATAAATAAAAGTTCCCATTCCCTCCCCTCCTCCTCCTTTGTTTTCCTTTCTTCTCTTCAATATTACTATAAACAAATATTCATCTCATTATTATTGTCTTCTTTCTATTTCTCATTCATTTATTCGGTTTGCTTTATTCTTTTCTATTTATTATTCTTGTTCTTCGTCTTCCTCTTCTTCCAATCTTCATAGCAAAAATTCTTTTCTCCTTTTAACCTTCCTTTAATTTCTCCGCTTCTTCTTCTTCCTCTATTCTGTTTCCTTTTTTTTCCCCTTCTCGTCACAATACTATCCTCCTCCTCCTCCTCCTCCTCCTCCTCCTCCTCCTCTTCTTTTACTTTCTGCTCCTCCTCCTATGTCTCTTTCCTCTCCTCTTCCTCTTCTTCTAAACGACAATGAGTGACCCGATCACCACCACAACCACCCCACCATCACCACCACCACCACCACCACCACCACAACCACCCCACCACCACCACCACCACCCCACCACCACCACAACCACCCCACCACCATCACCCCATCACCACCACGCCAACGACTCTGTTCTCACCCTTGTCCTTCCTCCCTCCACTGACAGCCTGCCATTTGTTCCCTCCACTTCTATCCACTCTCTCTCTCTCTCTCTCTTTCTCTCTACGTCTCTCTCTCTCTCTATCTCTCTCTATCTCTCTCTCTCTCTCTCTCTCTCTCTCTCTCTCTCTCTCTCTCTCTCTCTCTCTCTCTCCGTTCACTTATTTATTTGTTATTCCTTTCTCTATTTATGGTGATATGAGAGAGAGAGAGAGAGAGAGAGAGAGAGAGAGAGAGAGAGAGAGAGAGAGAGAGAGAGAGAGAGAGAGAGTGTGCAAGGTAAACTCAGATGTAAAGTCTTTTAATTGTTTTTTGTTTTATTTCACAGTTTGTTATAACACTCATGCTAGGGAGGCGTGTGGAGTGGCTGGGGGGCGCGGGGGAGGGGGAGGGAGGGGAGAGAAAAAGAGTGTGGGGGGGGGAAGGTAGAGGGTGTGAGGAAGGGGAGGAGGGGGAAGGATAAAGGTGGATATGCCAATAAAATGACAAAACGAGAGAGAGAGAGAGAGAGAGAGAGAGAGAGAGAGAGAGAGAGAGAGAGAGAGAGTAAAGTGGGAAGTGTGAAAATGGACATGGAAAGGGAAGGATGGGAAGGAAAGAGAAGGGAAGGGTGAGAACAGGAAAGGAAAGAAAGGGGAAATGAGAGGAAAGAGAAAGAAAAAGGAAGGGAAAGAAAATAAGGGAAATCAAGGGACGGAAAGGGAAGGGGAAAAAAGGGAAGGGGAAAAGAATGTTGCAAATTAAAGGGAAATGAAGATAAAGGGAAAGGAAAAGAATGAAAGGGGAGATTAGACCAGATGCTGCTCCTTCCTCCTCTTCCCCCCCTTCCCTCCATCCCTGCCTCCCAAACTTTCCTCCATGGTCCTCAAAATCCCCTAACCTCCCCTTCCCCTCTCCTCCCCACAGCTGCTTCATAACATCCCATTCCCTGATCTCCCCCCATTCCCCAACTCAAAATTCCCTCCCATTCCTTCCTCCTTCCCTACCAGTTACTTCCCCCATTTCCATCACCTCTTCCACCCCTTCCCTAAACATCCATTTCTCCTTCATCTCCTACCCTTTGCAGCCTCTACCTCTCAATCCCCTTCCTCCCCTACCTTTTAATCTTCCCCTTTTAACCCTCAAATCCCCACATATCACTCTTTCATTCCCTTCCCATCACAGGTATTCCCCAGCCCTCCCCTTCCTTAGTTACCATTCACCCCCATCCCCATCCCTACCCTTCCCAGCATCCATTCCTCCCTTCTGTAGCCTTCAACCCTCCACTTCCCCCTTCCCTTCCTTTCATCTCTCATCTTCCCGACACTTCTCTATCTACTTCCCTTCCCTATCCCATCCCTTCCCATCTCTCCTATCCCATACACTCCCCTATCTTCTACCATTCCCTTCCTCCCTCCTCTTCTTTGGTTCTTCCCTCCTCTTCCCTACACTCCCCTATCTTCCCATCCCCATCCCATACCCTGCCCCCCTTTCCACCTCTATATCCCCTTAATCCCCCTCACCCCCCCTTCACCCCCAATACACCTGCAGCACACCTGACCTGCCCCCCGATAGGATCTGCATCACATACATGCATAAGTAAAACCATGTCAAAAGAGAGAGAGAGAGAGAGAGAGAGAGAGAGAGAGAGAGAGAGAGAGAGAGAGAGAGAGAGAGAGAGAGAGAGAGAGTAAAAAAAATATTAGTGCATAAAAGTTGTATTGGAAAGTTCACTCATGTTTTGTTGCGTGAAGCTGGGCTGTGGAGGTGTGGGGGGGGGAGGGGGGGCTGTGGTTGGGGGGGAGGGGGTCGTGGTGGTGGTGGTTGCAGCGGCGGCGGCGGCGGTGGTCTGTATAAGGCTTAGGACAACACGCCAGAAACCATTCCCTTTTTTTTTTGTTTTCCTTCCCTTTTTTCCTTTTTTTGCTATTTCTGTCAACACTTTTTCCCATCTGAAGTTGTAGTTGTGGCGGTGATAGTAGTAGTAGTAGTAGTAGTAGTAGACAATCCGATGCTGCTACAAAAACTACTACTACTACTACTACTACTACTACTGTTATTCACAACAAACAACAAAATCAACAGCAAAGCCTCGTATATTGAGCCTTGCCAATGTCTAATAAAATGTAGAACAATCACAGTAACAAATAATAACCTGAGTTTTTTATATCATCATTATTGTGCCTGAATACTAATTAACTTCAACAATGCTTGCGTGTGTGTGTGTGTGTGTGTGTGTGTGTGTGTGTGTGTGTGTGTGTGTGTGTGTGTGTGTGTGTGTGTGTGTAATAATTTTAGGAACGTGCATCGCCACAGTCAAATACGAAACGGAGATGAAAATAAAATAAAATAAAATAATGATCTCTTGTCAGGAAATGATTAGATGGATTAAAATAATAATAATAATAATAACAACACCAACAAAAACAATAATAATAATAATACGGTGCAATATTCTTTCCATTTCATCATGTTTGAAGTTTTATTTTTCAACTTATGACAATATCAACAATGAAAGCTAAAATGCTAATATAAATGAAATTCCCTATGACTGGCAATGGTAGTAATAGTAGTAGTAGTAGTAGTAGTAATAGTAGTAGTAGTAGAACAATAATATCTATACTAATAAATAACACGAGTAACATCAAAGGCAAATAATTATAATACCGTTGGAGTTGAATATTGCGACGAACATGACCACTTCTATTTGAATGTGAGAGGAAGATGAGTGCTTTGGGGTTAGTGGGCGTGTGTGTGTGTGTGTGTGTGTGTGTGTGTTTAAATAATCGTTCAGTGCAGCCCTTCCTCTCTTCCCCTCGTTTCCCCTCCCTTGACACCAGTTCTCTCTCCTCTCCCTCTCTTCCTCCCTTCCCCCTTTCCCCTCATTCCCTTCTCTTTAAACATGTACCCGACTTTCCTTCCCCTCAATTCCCTTCCCTGATACTTGTACCCCTTACACCTTCCCCTCACCCCTTCTATTAACACCAACAACAGAATCTCCCCTCTTTCTCGTCCCCCTTCCTGAAAACATGCAGTCTGGGCCCCATCCTCGACTTCCCCTCTCGCTGTACCTACCTATTCCCCTCTCACCAAGCTCTTCTCCCCTCTCACGAGTTACATTTTCCCTCTCACGTATCTATATTCTCTTCTTCCCCTCTCACATAACTATTTTCCTTCTTCCTTCTTCCAATCGGTTATATTTTTTTTCTCTTTAGTTTCCCCTTTTTTATCTATCTATACATCTCTCCCCTTTATCTTCCCCTTCCCTCTTTCTATCTCCCTTTCCTCTCTCACATAACTATTTGCCTTCTTCGTTCTTCCAATCGGTTCTATCTTTTTCTCTTTAGTTTCCCCTTTTTTTTTATCTATCTATACATCTTTCCCTTTACCTTCCCCTTCCCTCTTACTATCTCCCTTTCCCCTCTCATATAACTATTTGCCTTCCTTCTTCCAATCGGTTCTATCTTTTTCTCCTAAGTTTCCCCTGTTTTATCTATCTATTCATCTCTCCCCTTTATCTTCCCCTTCCCTCTTACTATCTCTCTTTCCCCTCTCATATAACTATTTGCTTTCTTCCTTCTTCCAATTGGGTATAGCTCGTGTTGTTAAGTTCCCCTTCTTTAGCGCCTATCCATCTATCCCCTTCTTCTTCCCCCTTCCTCCCCCTTCCTCGCCACCTCTGAACAATGTACCTTTCCCCTCATAACAAGTGTATCCATCCTTCTCTCTTCTCTATTCCGACTTTCCCCTCTCATATCTCTCTCTCTCTCTCTCTCTCTCTCTCTCTCTCTCTCTCTCTCTCTCTCTCTCTCTCTCTCTCTCTCTCTCTCTCTCTCTCTCTCTCTCTCTCTCTCTCTCTCTCACACACCCTTCCACCCTCCCCTTTAAAAGAGTAAATTATAAACCACCTGTCACCTGCCCTCAAAAGGTGTGCAGGCGGTTCTGGAACACACACACACACACACACACACACACACACACAAACACAAACACAAAGCGAATAAGAATAACTAATTAGTCTCCTCACACAAACAGTAAGTTAAATAGATAGATAGATATAGATAGAGAGAAAGGGAGAGAGAGAGAGAGAAGAGGAAGTGGGTAAAGAAAAACTACCTACTATAAAAAGACATGAACATCCTCCTCGTGTTTATTTTTAGCTCTCTGCCTCTTACAAGTTTCTCCCGCGAGTGAAAAAAAAACAGAACGAGAGAGAGAGAGAGAGAGAGAGAGAGAGAGAGAGAGAGAGAGAGAGAGAGAGAGAGAGAGAGAGAGAGAGTACAGAATCATACAAGGAAACGAATGGAGGAAATGAACCAGGAAGGAAGGAAGGAATATATTAAGGAAGGAAGGAAGGAGTATAGGAAGGAAGGAAGGAAGGAGGAAGGAACACACAAACAAACATACTAGTAGAAAACATGGAAGCAGGAAACGAATGGAGGAAAAGAACCAGAGAGGATAATAGGAAGGAAGGAAGGAAGGAAGGAAAGGAAAGAAGGATAGGAAGGAAGAAAAGGGCGAAGAATTAGAAACATAGTAAAGGGAAACGAATAGAGAAAAAGTAGAGGCGAAGATAGGAAGAGGAACGAAAAATGAAAGGAAGATAGGAAGTACAAAGCAGACTTACACAATATTCCCTTCCTTACTTCCCTCTCTCTCTACGCGGAGGCTTAAATATTTTCTGAACACGGTGGAATATATACCCCCCCCCCAAAAAAAAAAAAAAAATTAAAATAGAAAAAATATACGAAAATATAAAAAAAATCTTCCACCAACTTTCCAACTAAGGCAAAGGAAGGGAGGAAGCGTGGGAACTTTTTCTATATACATTTTCTTTACGTAAAACTCCACTGCGAAAATAAAAATAATAATAAATAAATGAATAAAAATAAAATAGTCCAGCGTCCAGAATGCGGCCGCGATAAATAGACTAAATCACGTATCAGAGTTCCGACCATTAATTATTTTGCTTCTTTTGTCCGAACGTCAACAGGAACGAGAGCTGACGTAATGATGATAATGCTGTGCCGTTCATTAATTAACCCTCTCTCTCTCTCTCTCTCTCTCTCTCTCTCTCTCTCTCACACACACATTTTCCTTTCAATTTCCATTTCTACCTTTCATTATTTTTTTCCTACCCTTCGTTCTTCTCATTCTTCTATATCATAACAAAGAAAGAAAGAGAGAAAGAAGAAGACAAAGAATAAGAACAGGAATAAAAAAAGAATCGAAAACAAGAAAAACGAGAACAGGAACAAGAAGAACAAGGGGAAGAACAAGAAGTACAAGAAGTAGTAGAAGAGGAAGAAGAAGAAAAAGAAAAAATGAAGGAAAGTGTGGAAAACAAAAACCTCAACAAAACAAAATCCAAATAATAATAACAAAAAAAAAAATACATCCATAAGTTTCGCCAGACGCACGTGTTGGCCAAGAAAATACTAACAAGGGAGCGGACCGTAAGTTAAGTTTGCGATGGAGTAAGAAAGAAAAAGAAAATAAAGAAAAACCGCCGAAAGATAAAAACACACTGAGGGAAAGTTTTGGGAAAGGATGAGGAAGGAAAAAGTAAGGAAATAAAGGAATAAGCTGCTAACGAAGAGAGAGAGCGAGAGAGAGAGAGAGAGAGAGAGAGAGAGAGAGAGAGAGAGAGAGAGAGAGAGAGAGAGAGAGAGAGAACAGTAGAGATGATAACACTTCCAACAGTTCATACACACACCAACACACCATACAATAAAACGCTTACACACACACACACACACACACACACACACACACACTACCCCCTCCCCCCCTCCACACACACGAGGGTTTTACGAGGTATGACAATGGGAATATAGCAATGAAGATGGCGGAGGGATGAAACGGCCAAAAGGGTGTGGATAGGGCTGGCGATAAGGGTGGAATGGGGTGTAGGGAAAAGGGTGCGATAGAAAGGGGGAGAGTATAGATCCTGGACGGAGAAAAGAACAGGAGAGGGGAGGAGAGAAGGGGGCAGGGGTAAAGTAGGGTAAGGAAAGGAGTGGATAAAAGAGTAGTGTGAAAATTAGTAAAGAGAAATTTGGAAAGAAGGGAGAAAGACATAATGAGTGATAAAAAATAATAAAATGTAAGAAGTAAGGAATGAAGGTGAAGAAAGGAGGTTAAGAATAGGGAGGATAGGCGGTCACGGTGGAAGGGAAGGATGTTGAGATATGGAACAGTGATGTAATAGCATGGAAGAAGGATATAAAGTGTGATGTTTGAGTGGGATGAATCTTACCCCAAAATCTCAACATTCTAACTTCCTCTCCGTCTCATTCCTCCCACTCACATCCTCTCCCGTGAACACGTACACACTAATAAGAGGGAAAATTAAAACACCCTTCCCTTCCCACGTAACACACACGTCATCCTCTCTCACTCCCTCACACCCTGGCACCTCCGACATCCTCTCCCGTGAACACGTACACACTAAGAGGGAAAATTAAGACAGCCTTCTCATCCCACAGAACACACACGTCATCCTCTCTCACTCCCTCACACCCGGGCACCTACTTTTTTTTTCTGTCTCCTCAAACTTCACATCCTCCTCATACTTATCATCCTTAGTCATACCGAAACTCAACCCCTTTAAATATCTTCTCATTTACCTATATTTCTTCATACTCACTGATTTCCACTTACTCAAAAAACTAATAATTCCTTGTCTCAGTAATTCATGTATAAGTAAAGACCCACACTGGCAGACGAGTTATATATTTTTTTTTTCATCATTTTTTCTCTTCATTTTTTTTTCCTTTTATTTTTCATTATTACTTTTTTTCATTCACAGGTAGAATTTCATATTCACTTATCACTTCCACCTAATTCAGAAGCAAAGGACGGAAGGGAAAAGTGACAAAGGGACAGAAGAAGGTAGGAAAACAGGAAAATAAGGAATGGATCAGGACAAAAATCACCATGAACTCACAATCACACACCTCCCACAAACAACCAGCCCAAGAAACCAAACACCATCATCACCATCTCTATCTCGCCATTCATTATCATTAAGGTGCTTTTCAAAGGATATTCTGGGCATCACCATCACCCCCACCACCACCATCATCATCACCATCACCATCACCATCACCATCACCACCACCCTTAGAAATGATAATAATGATGAAAAATTTTAGTGTCCCCAAACAGATTAAATTCCTAAGCCGTGGGCGACCTAACCAACTCATCTTCCGAGGAATGAACGGAAGGAGGAGGAGGAGGAGGAGGAGGAAGAAAAGGGGAATACGGGAGAAAGAAGAATGTTGAAGAAAGTGTAAAAAGAAAAAAGTGTGTGTGTGAGAGAGAGAGAGAGAGAGAGAGAGAGAGAGAGAGAGAGAGAGAGAGAGAGAGAGAGAGAGAGAGAAGGGGTGTGGTCTGAGCCAAGGAGGAGGAGGAGGTAGGCGCGAAGTACGAGGGAAAAAAGGAGGAGGAAAGGGGAGGAAAAAGAAAGGAGGAAGGAGGGGAATTTGGAGGGGAAAGAGGAACATTTTTCAAAGGGGGCAGAATCGATGTGAGGAGGGGCGGTAGAAGGAGGAGGAGGAGGAGGAGGAGAAGGAGGAGGAGGTTACCTGCCTACGCCACACTAATGACCATCTGGGCTCCTCCACCTCTTCTTCCTCCACCTCTCTCTCTCTCTCCTTCACTTCAACCTCCTCCACCTCCTCTTCTCCCTCCCAACCACCACCTCCTCCTCCTCCTCCTCCTCCTCCTCCTCTTCGTAAGGGTCGGCAGGTGAATCTTGCAAAGGTAGTCAATCTTGCGACCTTGAGTGTTTAATCTTAATGAGGCGCGGTTATTATTCATTAGGTTATTAGTTAATGTGGTCTCTCTCTCTCTCTCTCTCTCTCTCTCTCCCCTTACCTTTCCTTCCTTCCTTCCTTTCCTTTTTTCTTTCTTTCTTCTTTCCCTCCTTCTTTCCCTCCTTCATTCATTCATTCACTCAATCATTCTCTCTCTCTCACTCCCTACTTCCTTCCTTCCTATCTATCTTAATCTACCTACCGATTTTTCTACTTCTTACCTATCTACCTACCATCTTCAAGTGTTACATAACGAACATTCTAACCCCATTTCATTCAGTACCTTCGTCAACTTTTCCACGTTAAATGAACGATTAAATATGGAAAGGAATGTTCGGGTCCCCAACGAGGCTTTCCTTTCACGAGTAAGTTTAAAACACGAATGGTTATGTAAATGTGACGGAAAAGTCGCTCCTAAATACATGAAATAATGATGATAGTAATAATGATGATGATAATGGCAGTTGTAGTATATCAGTGGTGGTGGTAGTAGTAGTAGAATTAGTAGTAGTAGTAGTAGTAGTAGTAGTAGTAATAATAATGTTGATGACGGAAGTATATAGTTGCAGTAGCAAAACATAAATTACAAGAAATATTAATACAAAACAATGAATAACGACAAAAATAATTACACACGACTCTGAAAGCGAAGAAGACAAGGAACATGAAGTAATTACTGTTTAATAAAGACGTGAATGGGAGAGAGAAGCAATATATTATAAAGCAACCTTAGTATTCCATTATAAGTCTTATTAGAACACAAAACACCTGACTTCTGGCACATTCATCACGGGAATATTGAAATAAAAATCAAGTACAATAACGTATTAGCTTGATAGATGATTTATGGTTTACGTGGTGTCAGATAATGATGATTTAACACGTACATCCTTCTTGCAAAATGTTCCAATATATATTAATTACAAATAAGACGCTAAATGAAGAATATTAATTAAGGAAACTGAGATAAAAACAAATACTATAATTAAAAAGGAAATGTAGAAAGAATTAAGACGTTTCAGCCAGACACACACACACACACACACACACACACACACACACCAAACAGTTTATTATTTATACAAGAAGACATCATGAAGAAAAATGTGTGTGTGTGTGTGTGTGTGTGTGTGTGTGTGTGTGTGTGTGTGAAACTATATATACACTCTCTCTCTCTCTCTCTCTCTCTCTCACACACACACACACACACACACACACACACACACACACACACACACACACACACACACACACACACACACACACACACACACACACACACACACACACACACACACACCTGGCCTTCGATCCTCCCCCAGGTAACAATACAAAAGCGACAGGTAACCTTAAATTCCTCGTAACGACAAGGCGATAACGAGACAGGCAGGTGAGTCAAGGTGAGTCGTAAGGGCGGAGGCAATAATGGAATGTTTTATATATATTGAACGGCTTTATCGCTTTATTTATAGGCCCCCCATGAACGCCTTATAAAACCGTAACTTTGACTTCGAGAAATAAAAAGGAGGAAGGGTGGGAGGTGGGGGAGAGGGAGGGGGGGAGGGGCGTCGATGAAAATGATTACCTTCAGCTGCCTACTGTTATTTCACATCTCTCTCTCTCTCTCTCTCTCTCTCTCTCTCTCACGCATCGTAACTCAACTGCCTCGACACGCTGTCTCATATACTTTGGAAATCAATGACTTTTACAAAATAATACTCGAGAGAATATGTGAGTGTGTGTGTGTGTGTGTGTGTGTGTGTGTGTGTGTGTGTGTGTGTGAGAGAGAGAGAGAGAGAGAGAGAGAGAGAGAGAGAGAGAGAGAGAGAGAGAGAGAGAGAGAGAGAGAGAGAGAGAGAGAGAGAGAGAGAGAATTTTCCACCCCACCATCACACAAACAAACAGATTCTAACTCACCGCTGCCCCCACGTAACTCATTCCCCAAACAACAACAACAACAACAACTACACATATACCACCACCACCACCACTACTACTAGGAACAGCAGCTAAATACTAATTATAATCCCACCTAAAACAATAAATTCATCCACCACCAGCAGGACCAACACCACCAACAACAACAACAAATACAACAGTACCCTCATTATTAGCTTTGTCATGATTACACCGCTCACTATCATTATAATCATCAATAACAAGTATAATTACAATCACTTTATAAATCCTTTACAAAAATGCTGCTATTTCTTGAGATTTTTATTATTACTAATAATAATATTAAAAATAATAATAATAATAATAATAATAATAATAATAATAATAATAATAATAATAATAATAATAATAATAATAATTAGAAGAAGAAGAAGAAGAAGAAGAAGTAAAGAAGTAAAGAAAAAAAGAAAAAGAAAAAGAAGACCACTACAACCACCACCATCATCATCACCACCACCACCACCAACAACAACAACAACAACAACAACAATAAACAAATAAATAAATATAACTTGTAAAACTCATATATAAATTTACCTACAAAACAATAAAAACACTTGACATAACAGACATAAATAATAATAATAATAATAATAATAATAATAATAATAATAATAATAATAATAATAATAATAATAATAATATAAAGAGTAGTATGATAATAATGAAAAACAATTAACCCAACTCGATCATCGAGTTTTAATTATCATTCAGCCGCTAAATTGATTCGGTGGTCCATCACACGAGCCATGTTTATGCCCCCGCCGCAAACACTGCACACTACAATAACAATAATAATAATAATAATAATAATAATAATAATAATAATAATAATAATAATAATAATAATAATAATAATAATGAGGGTGATAGTGGTTGGCGGGCTTTTTTTTAATATTTATTTTTGCCATTTACTGTAAAAAAAAAAAAAAAAGTTCCTTTCTCCCACACACACACACACACACACACACACACACACACACACATCGCTTATCGCTCCCTTGAAATCGGTCTTGTTATGTGGCGACAGGCGACTGACAACCACCACCACCACCATCACCACCGCAATCACCAACATCACCACCATCACCACCACCACTACGCATCTCATACCCTTATCAACGAGGAGGAGGAGGAGGCGAAATTGAGGTAAAATTGAAGGGACAGGAAATAACTTGAGTAATGTAAATGTAAAGGAGAAATGGAATAATGAAGGAGGGCCTGATAATTGATGGGAAGGAGAGGCAGTGAAAGAAGGGTTAAAGGGAAAAGAAAGGGACAGTGAATAAGGGGAAAGGCAGATAGCAAAGGAGAAAAAGAGAACAAATGGGTTATGAAGTAAAGGGAAGGATGGGAAGGAAGGAAGGGATGATAAGAGAATGGCCAGAGAAGATAGGGTAAAATGGATGAGATAAAGAACAGGTAATAGAGATAAAGAGAGCAATAGGAGACAAAAGGAGATGGGATAAAGAGAAGGGAAGATAAGAAAGAGAATAAAAGAGAAGGGGAAGGGGATACGGAAATGGGTAGATGATGGAAAAGGGGAGAGGAGAAAGAAAGGTGTTGGGAAGAAGAGGAAATAAGTTACGGTATTAAAAGAGGGGACACACAGGTAGATGATGATGGGGATGGGAAGGTGAAGAGGGGAAGATGAGGGGTGATGGGGTTGAAGGATGGGTGGGTAGATAAAGGGAGGGAAGGGAAGGGGGAAAAGGGGAACTGATGGGATGATATGGTTGATCTCTCTCTCTCTCTCTCTCTCTCTCTCTCTCTCTCTCTCTCATTTGAAGAGTTTGTCATCCGATATCGAACCAAGTTTCCTCTTTACTTCCATGAGGGGAGAAGAAGGGGAGAAGGGGAGGAGAAGAGGGGAGGAGAAGGGGAGGAGGAAGGGGTGAGGGAAGGGAGAAACGAAATGGAATGAAGAGAGGATAAACATTCCGAGAGAGGGAGAGGAAGAGGTAAGAGGCAAGTGAAAGTAAAGAGGAAGAGGAGGAGGAGGAGTGAGGAAGGAAGAGGAGGAGCGGGTGCGAGGAGAGGGAGGGAAAAAAAAAGGAAAGGACAAAATAATAAATAGAAAATAAACGAAAATAAAAGAATAAGAACAATAATGGAGATGTTTTGGCCTCGTCCTGTGTGTGTGTGTGTGTGTGTTGTGTGTGTGTGTGTGTGTGTGTGTGTGTTGTGTGTGTGTGTGTGTGTGTGTGTGTGTTGTGTGTGTGTGTGTGTGTGTGTACATAGAGACGTCCACATGAATCTATCCCTCCGAGTAACTTATCTCTTCCTCCTTTCCCTCATTCTCTCTCCTCCTCCCTCCCTCCCTCTCTCTCTCCCTCCCTTCCTTCCCTCGCGGTGACAAACTTCCCTGCCCCAGTTAGTGAAGTGACGCTTTGTTGCACACACACACACAGGTTGGTCTCTCTCTCTCTCTCTCTCTCTCTCTCTCTCTCTCTCTCTCTCTCTCTACATGCCTACCTTGCTTTCCCTTCCCTTTAATTTCCTTTTCGTTCCCTTCCCTTCATTCTCTCCCTTACGTGCCCTTCGTCCTTTCATCCTTGTCACTTTACCATCTCTCTCTCTCTCTCTCTCTCTCTCAAAGCTTCCGTAACGACAGATTCAACAAAGTTTTTTTCTTATCACAAAAAAGAAAAAAATGGAGGAAGTGTGTGTGTGTGTGTGTGTGTGTGTGTGTGTGTGTGTAAGGAACCGACGGCATTTAGAAATCTGATGTTTATTATTTTTTTCATCATTACTTTCATGATTATAATTTACTTCCTAAACGAACATTATGAAATCAGTCTCTCTCTCTCTCTCTCTCTCTCTCTCATTTCCTTTTACAATGCATTCAGTTCCTTATCTTTATCTTCTCCACTTCTACTAAGTTCTCCTCTTTGCCTCTCTTTTCTCCTCTCTTCATATCCTCTTACGATCCCTCTCTTTCCTCTTTCCTTCTTTCCCCGTCCCTCTCCTCTTAAATCTCTTCCCGCTCTCTCGTCTTCCTGTCCGTCTCTAATACCTCACCTCCTCCCTGCTCTTACCTCGTCTCTCCATTATCCCAACAATAGGAAACCAGACACTTAAGTACTGACTGTTATTTCAACTTTACAATATATTCTGATGCCGGGTCTTTGTCCTTTAGTCTGTCTGTCTGTATGTGTGCTTCTCCTCTTCCTCCTTCATCTCCCCTGATCTTTCTTTCTCCTTACTCCTTCATTGTCTATTGAACTCTATTCCTTTCCCTTCGTTGTCAGTTTCCCTTTCATTCTTTCACTTCATTATCATTATTCTCATTAAAGTTTTCATTATCAACCTTTCTATTTCTATTACAATCATCACAACAACCACCACGACCACATTGTTCACCTCCATCATCACCACACACACACACACACACACACACACACACACACACACAAACACACACAGTACGCTCATATTAAAGCAGATAAGAGATAAAGAGATAAAAGTGCTCCCTGCCTCTCTCTCCCTCCCTCCCTCCCTCCCTCTCCCCCCCCCTCTCCGAGCTTCACATTAGGGTCATCACAGACTCGCTCCTGTTTGAGACCTGAACCGTCATCGTGTTTTTCATTGCTAGTCATCACCTCTCATCACAAACACCACCACTACCACCACTCACCACCACACCACCTATATTCATCATCATTCATCATCATCATCATCATCAAATCTATCATCATTATTTTGGTTTGGAATGATGAGTTGACGTTTTCTGTGATGGTGAGTAAAAAAAATAGTTGTAAGTCACTATTATCATTATTATCGCCACTCAATATCACCATTAATCTCATCATCACCATCACCACTCACCATCATCATCATCATCATTATTTTGGTTTGGTATGATGATGCTGAAAAGTGAAAGTTAAGTCACTCACTATTATCCTCATCATCATCACCATCATATTCACCATCATCAGCTCAATCACAAACACTATCAAAACGACTACTGGCCCATTTTTTTTTATCCTACCCAAAATGCAATTAATAAAGACTAGATGAAAAAATAGCAACCCGCCCCCCTTTCCCCTCCCCCCCCCACCCTCGCTAACAAAACAGTAATCATTTTCCATTTGCCTGCCCTGAGACTCTTCATTCAATACAATAACCCTCTTCATTACCCTCATTCACTCACGCACTCATTTTAATACTCATTCCCGCGCGCACACACACACACACACACACACCCACACACACACACACACCTCTTTTCCACTCACTTATAATTGGGTAGCCTGCCTGCCTGCCTCTCTCTCTCTCTCTCTCTCTCTCTCTCTCTCATATTTTCTTCAATTTTTCTCTGTACATCTATTTTTTTTTCACCCATAAGAGAAGCACATTTAGTGTATACGAGTGCAATGGTATAGTGGTTTAAAGAATCTACCAAGGAATGCACTGGTCAAGGTTCGATGTTTATAGGTCACAGGTAAAATAATGAATAAATAGATAAATAAAACGAAAATAAACGACATACTTTCCCCAGGTGTTTAACGAATGCACGAAGTAAACGAATTAAAACGAAAACGAAATAGAGAAAATAACCCCCAAAAAAAGGCCATATACTATCACGAGATGTTTAACGAATGTAAACGAATGAAGAAAAAACGAAATAAATAAAGGGCCAAAAAACGACATCCTATCAGCAGGTGTTTAACGAGGGCATAGATGAAAAATAAACGAAATAAAGAAAGGATATATAAAAAAAAAACGACATAGTACTTTCAGCAGGTGTTTAACGAATGCAGAGTAGATGAAATAATAAAAGAAGAGAAATAAAGAAGGGATACCAAAAAAACGAGGTACTACTTCCACCAGGTGTTTAACGAATGCAGAGTAGATGAAAAATAAACAAAATAAAGAAAGGATATAAAAAACGACATCCTATCTGCAGGTGTTTAACGAATGCAGAGTAGATGAAAAATAAACGAAATAAAGAAAGGATATAAAAAACGACAGCCTATCTGCAGGTGTTTAACGAATGCAGAGTATATGAAATAAAAAAAAGAGAAAGAAAGAAGGGATAAAAAAAAAAACGAGGTATACTTCTTCCACCAGGTGTTTAACGAATAGAGTAGATGAAATATATATAATACAACGAAATTAAGAAAATAACCAAAAAAAGACGACGTACTTCCAGCAGGTGTTTAATGAATGTAGAGGGAAAGCGAATAAACAAGAAAGAGGACCCAATATACGCAAATACGCCATACTTTCACTCGCCAGGTATTCATCACCGCGCTATTCACAGGTGTAGGTACGCAAGCCTTCTATAGAGACATATTTAATTCCTTTCAGAGTACGCTTTTTCCTTTTTTATTTTCTATTTTATTTTATTTTTTATTCATTTTTATTGATTCCTTTCATAGCACGTTTTTTTTTCCTTTTTTTGTTTTTGTTTTCATTTTTTTGTTCATTTATTTTTTTTCTTTTTTTATTTACTTTTTTTCCTTTTTCCTTTTTCACTTTTTTCATCTTTGTTTTGTTGTTCATTTATTTTTTCATCTTGTTTTGTTTGTTTACTTATTTTCATTTATTAACTTTCTTTACTTTTTGCTTATATTGTTTTTTTATTTTATTTTTCAGTTTTCCTTTCATCTTTTTTTTCTTTTGCGGATTTAATTATTTTCATTTTTTTTTACCTTTTTTTTTTTTTTTTCAATCCTCGTGGCGCAGCGGTGGAGGGGACGCTCGCTACATAATCCGCGGCGGGGTTCGAACGAAGACCAGCAAGGGAAATTACCCCGAAGCCGGACAAATAAATAGCCTGTACGCCAAAGCAGTCAATTTCTATTACACGCTTTTTTCTTGTTGTTGTTTTTTTACCGCGTGGAGGAGGAAACGACTGGTATATAATTGTTCTGCCTAAAACGAAACAGAAAAAAAAGGAAAACTGTATATGTCCAATGGGAGTGATAAATGGTATACACTTCATGCCTCTAAAAATTCATAACAGTAACAATAATAGTGATTCGTAGGTTTTAATAATAATTCGTAACATTTTTTTTCATTATGGTGACTTCAATAACTTCTACCTTAAATACCTTAATTATCTCGTCATTAACTTTTGCATCATTAACCGTACTATCTTTAAATGACTGCCACTAATATTTTCTTTCATTAAGGTGACTTCAATAATTTCTACCTTGAATACCTTAATTATCTCATTAACTTTTGCATCATTAACCGTACTATCTTTAAATGACAGCCCACTAATATGTTTTTTTTTCAGTATGGTGACTTCAATAACTTCTAACTTAAATATACCTTAATTACATCGTCATTAACTTTTGCATCATTAACCGTACTATCTTTAAATGACTGCCTACTATTAGCTTTCACGTGAAGAAATAACAATAAGAACACTTTCACACACAAAAAAAATCAATGTATGGTTATTTTTCCTTTTTTTAAATAATTATATATACTTCGATCCATAAATCCATCACTAAAAGACTTACTAGACATATCATTATAGCTCCCCAGTTCTCTTTAGCCTAAGTACATTTATTTTATCACATTTACTTTAATTTTATATATTTTTTTCATTTCATTACATTTGTTCATAGCATCAATCCTCTTTCCTCCTTCTTTTCCTTTTCTTCCCCTTCCTCCTTCATTAACAGCAGGTAAACGAACAGATAAATACATATAATTCTTCGTGCTCCTATTTCCATTACCGCCAGTTACAGAAAAATGTTAAAATATCCCTTAAAACTACCTTCTATCATTACCTAGGAATTGTAAACCCGCCATCCCCTCTATCCACTCCGTGAGGGGAGGAGAAAGAGGAATAGGATGGGGAGGAAGAGGGGAGGGGAGGGGAGGGTAGAACAGTAAAGGGAGGGAAATAGAAGCGTTAACACCCCTTTCTTTTCTAGTTATATGGGAGTAATGGGGAGGGGAGTGATAGCTTGAGCAAGACGAAAAAATTACCTGAAATAAAGTATCCATTTATAACCACTTCAAGACTGACCGGTGTGTTACTTAAAGCTACATCGTCGCCTAGAAACTACACACACGCCTTCTCCTTTATCCACCCCGATATTAATAGCTTGAGCAAGACGATAAAATGGCTGCAAATACTCACCCTTTATAGCCACCTAAGACTGACCGAAGCTTCTCCCTCCTCCTCCTCCTCCTCCCTGTACGTGAGTTATGTCTGACAGCTTAAGAATTGTTTAAGTAACTCGCCGGTGACGCCTTCCAGAATACACGGACGGCTTGGAATGACTTACGAGAATGTCCTTTACGCAATAATGATACGTTTTTACTCGCATTCTGAATTTATGGCTCCCCGGCGACAGCTTAAGAGAAACACACTGCAACACGCTGCCTCCCTACCTAAAGTTTTGCTGCTGATTTTTCTTTTACTTAGCTTCACCTTTCAATGCTTTCGCTCGACATATTCACTGATTTTTTCTTTTAATAACATGACCTGCACTGACGCCGCCTCCTATTAAATCAGTCAGTATTAAAGAAACTCAATAGACAAAGCAAACAAATACTAAAGCGATAATACCAACGAAGCGTCATAATAGGGACTGAAGAGCCAGGTAGAGATGAGGAGTTTGAAAAAGAAAACGAAGGAAAATTGGACTAGTATTAGAAAACAAAAAAAATAACAAGTCTAACAAACAAGAGAGGGCCAGACTACCACCCTTGCAATACGCCATTTTTTCCTTATAATTATTCTTCAACTTAAACTAACCTACCGTGACATCGAGCAGACTTGATAAGCACTACCTAAGATGAAAAGGGACTCCAGTATTGGCAAAATGAAAAAAATTGAAAAAAAGTGCATTCCCCCCTTAATCCTCCTCCTGTCTCTCCCTTCCCTCTTCCTCAGCACTCTATGTCTCTATCCACCCCCCTTTCCTTTACACACTTCCTCCTCAATCCTCCCCCCACCTTCCTCCCCACGCAAAGAACACACACACATGGACGAACACGAGCAAAGGTAACCAGCACCACCATCGCCCCCACCCCCACCCCCGCCACCATCACCACCACCCCCACCAACATCACCCCCACCACCATCACCACCACCACCACCATCACCACCACCACCACCATCACCACCGTCGTCGTCGCCTTTTCTTCACAATTTACTGCTTCTATTCCCTCCCGAGTCAGGCTGCTTCTGTGACCGCCAAAATTTACGGCGAAATTTATAATGCTTGTGTATTATTGCCGAGCCTTGGCTGGGCTTTTGTGCGTTGCTACGGTTCGGTTCCCTGTCCTTCCTGAGCTGTGGAAAGGACCGAGAAGTTGATGGCGTGTGTGTGTGTGTGTGTGTGTGTGTGTGTGTGTGTGTGTGTGTGTGTGTGTGTGTTCTAGTTTATAGCAAAATATATCATCGGCAAGGTGTGTCAAGTCGAAGTTCCCCAATAGAGCGAATATTAGTTTTTGTTAAGATGCCAACGTACAAGAGGCAATACAATAATTTTATCAGCATACATAATTGAAGCGATCATCATACGCAAATATTTGTACAAACTGCCGCTGGAACGAATGCAATCTAATTTAATGTAGTCGGAATATTTCAGAGCAAATCAATGATTTTTTTTAATAATTATTTTTTTAATTGAAGAGAGCTGGCAGTATTAACAAGATCTTTTATGTCAGCTGACAGTAAATTTCAGACGTGGGAGCCAAAACACGTAATACGATTTCCAACTACAGTTTTACGGAAATGTGGACACACATTATTGATCTTGGCTCTGGTTTTTCATGAATGGCAGCTACAAATTTCAAACTTGGCGGCAAAAAATCATTCAAAACAGTGAACCATTGGAAGCAATTTAAAGAGTTGTTAAAACTGTAATCAATGCAACTTTCAGTAGCTATTTATCTCTTCCTTCGTGCCCCGAGACTGTGTTGAAGATGTGCCTCGCTTCCTGTATCTTTTCTCCTGTCCTCTCACCCCCATCACCACCAACATTACGTGAAAACAAAGTAAATAAAAGTTATATCCAAAGAATGGAAATCCCCTCGCGCTCTGAGACTGACAGGGGAAGGGGTGAGGCAGGAAGAGGGAGGGAGAGAGAAGGCGGGATGTAAAGGAATGGAGGAGAGGGAGAAGACGTGGATGCTGGCACTGGAGAGGAAGGGGAGGACGGAGACGAAAGTGAGCGGAGGATTAGGGAATAAAGGGTGGATGAAGGAGTGCAGTGAGGTGAGTGGAAGGGGAGAGTGATACAGAAGGGTGGAAGAGGAGTATTAGGGAGAGGAGTGGAAGAAGAGAGAAGAGAGGCAAGATTGCATGAAGTAGTGGAGAGGGTGAGAAAGAGAAGGAGAAGGGGAAGTAAAAGGAAGGGAAAAGGAAAGTGAAGTGAAGGAGAGGGAAGGAAGGTAAGCGTGGATGGAGAGATAAAGGAGAGGGTGAGAATGGAAGGAGGAAGGAGGAAGTGATTGAAATGGAAGGGAAAGGGAAGAAAGAGGAAAAGAGAAGGGAATAGAAAAATGTTGAAGAATTGGAGAGAACAGACGGAAATAAGAGACGCGATACAGAGAGAGGAGGAAAAGGAGGAGGAGGAGGAGGAGGACAGGATGTAAGGACGTGAATACTGACATCCGTGGAGATAACTTAGTGCATCGGGGGTGGTGGTGATGCTGGTGGTGGTGCTGGTGGTGCTGGAGGAGGTGGTGGTGGTGGTGGTGCTGGAGGAGGTGGTGGTGGTGGTGGTGGGTTGTCACTCCTATACCACTAGAATCACAACCACCAACACCAACACCAAGAAGAAGGAGAAAAAGAAATAGAGGAAAAAGAAGAAGAAGAAGAAAAAGAAGAAGATGAAGAAGGAAAAGAAGAAGAAGAATATAATGAAGAAAAGGAGAAAAATAAAATAAAAAATGGACTAGAAAAAGGAAAAAAAAGTACGGTGAAAGAAAAAAAGGAAAACCGAAGAATATGAAAGAGAAAAAAACAAGTAAAAGAAATAAAGAAAAAGAAAATGAAGGATAAAAAAAGGAAAAGAAGGAAACACATCATCACGACCTCCACCACCATTTCTTTCCCCACCACCACCATCATCATCACCATCCCATCACCACCACCAGCACTAAACAGCGGCCGCACGTTAGCCTCGCCTCATCACCTCCCCTGACACCAAATGTTAATCTCTGGGCCACGACGCAAGTGTACGGCAGGAAGGTGTGGGTGGAGACGTGTATGGGTATTGATAAGGCACAGGTGTTAATGGGAAAATAGACACGAACACGACCCCCTTAAGAGCAGACAGATGGATGTTTTAGATAGATGAATGTTTTAGGTTTCTCTTAACCCGGTAGCAGCGACGGGCCAAATTTGTGCCAAGATATAAACTCCCCAAAATAGATGATACATAATCTGATCACAAATGCTTTGATTAGATAAGTAGTTTGGAGTACGTAGTCTAGTACTTGAGAGGTTTGGTAGATAAGTTGTAGTTTAGAGGAATTTGGTAGTTAAAGCAGTTAGGAGTAGTCTAATAAAGTAGTTTGGAAGTCTGTAGTAGTTTAGAAGAAGTTAGGAGCAATTTGGTAGTTTAGTAGTTTAAGAATAGTTTAGTGGTTTAGAGTAGTTAAGTGTTATAGAATAGTTAAGCTGTTTAGAGGAGTTTAGTGGCTAGAACAGTAAGGGATAGTTTAATATTTTAGAGTAGTTTAGTAGTCTAGAGTAGTTTGGAAGTAGGTCAGAGTAATTTAGTAGTATAGGTAGTAGTGTTTAAGAGTTTCAAGATTATAGTAGTCATCACAGTACTTTATTTTCCCTAAGAATAGTGTTACGTTCCCCTTTAAGTACATGCAGACAGATGTTTACGATGCAGCCTGCCCTGTTACACTATTCATGGACACACCTGAATCATTGAAGCTGAGTTGTTCTGGCATTGGTACAGATGACACACAAATAATTACACAGTGGAAAAAAATACATTACGACAATTTCATAGCTACGATTGCAACCTGATGAATATATGCATAGCCAGAAAAAAAAACCGGTTAAAGTTGATGAATTGCACTGTTCACGTATCGTTCAGGAGAGGAAAAAAATACCATCGCTGACTGATATATATTATTATTACAACAAAGAAAAGGTAAAAGGCTTCGAATTTAATAGGTAACTAATACAACTTGCATATATTGGCAGACACACATGAGTTACGAAATTCGAGTATTACTGTTGACGGATGGATAAAAAGGTGGTATTATAAATGAAACTGGGAAATAGAGGGAAAAGGCTGGAAATGCAATATCAGACCACGATACGGCAGAACAACGTTGAAAAAAGTGTAGATGATATATGAACAGAGAAATAATAACAGTAACAATAATAATAGGAAGTATAGGAACAGGAAGAAAACAAAAACAACGATAACAATGCAACAATAACAGCAATAAAACAAAATCATAAATAACAATAATAACCAAAATAACAGGAACAAAAACAAGAAAAAAAAACAGGAATATTCAAAAAGAGATAGGAATTAAACAGAAAAATAACACCAATACTACTAAAGAAATAACAACAGGAACACAACCAAAAAAATAACAATAACAGCAACCAACCCCCAAAACAATGCTAATAAAACGAAAACGAAAACGGGAAGACGGGCCGAGCGAGATGAGATGAGGGGGAGCTACACCATTACATCAAGTCCCTCCCTCCCTCTCTCCAGTCTTCCCCGATAGAATTTATATATACTAGACGCACACCTTTAATAAAACACTGAAATAGAGCTGCTGCATAAAACAGAAACCGTTCAATTGTAGGAGATTACGTGAAATACGAGACAGCCAGGCGGGAGGGGCAGGAAAGGGAAGGGGAGAGGAAGAGAGGGAGATAGGGAGGGAGAAGAGAAAGGGTGGAGAAAAAGGAATAGGGGAGTGAGAAGGGAGAAAGAGGAAGGAGGGAGAGAAGAAAGGAAGGAAATAGAAAGGGAATAAAGGAATGAAAGAAGGGAGAAAGGAGGCGGGAGAAGAGGAGAGGAAGGAGAAGAGGGGACAAGGAAAGGAAAGAGGAAGAGAAGGCGGGGGGAAAGGGATTTAAAAGGAAAGAATAAGGAAATGAAGAAATGATAGAGGGAAGGGAGGCAAGGGAAACTATTTGAGGAAGAAGGGATATAAAGGGAAGGGAAGAAAGGTAAGGAGGGACGAAATGAAAATGGTAGAGGGAAAGAAAGTGCAGGAAGACTAAAAGGAAAATAAAGAAAGGATTAAAACGAAGAAAGGAAGAAAGGAAGGAAGGAAGGAAGGAAGAGGGGCGTGACCGAGGGGGATGGGGGGCAGAGGAAGAGGAGCGAGGGGAAACGAGGGGAATGAAGGAGAGGAAGACGTGAAGGGTCATTCCCCCTGGGGCTGCTAATGGACTTTTAATGACTAATACATGGTAATGGTGTCCCCTTGTGTGTGTGTGTGTGTGTGTGTGTGTGTGTGTGTGTGTGTGTGTGTGTGTGTGTGTGTGTGTGTGTGTGTGTGTGAATTGGCTGTTTGTTCTAGATCTCCCTTGTGGTTTGGCGGTGGTGGTGGTGGTGGTGGTGGAGGTGGAGGTGGTGGTGGTGGTGATGGTGATGGTGGTGGTGTGGCTCCTTTCACCATCACTATTACCATCATCATTATCACCATCACCACCACAAGCAACAACATAATCATCACCAATCTCACCACCACCAACAATATTACCACCACCATCACCAATATCATCACCAACAACACTACCTCCCCTATTCATTACCAACGTTCAACATCACAACAACCACAATCACCACCACTACCACCACCATCTTGTCCTCCATCTTATCCTTTGACAATATTTACCCCCCCCCTTTTTACCATCACCACCACCACCACCAACACCACTCTTCTCTCTCCCCATGTCCAAGATATGCAACGATGGAGATATTGTAAGCATGAGAACACCCCCCCCCCCCATATAACCAGCCTTCCCCCTACCCCCCCTAAACACCCAAATATATGTCCCCTCAACCTTAGTACATTTTAGGGGGTTATTTTTTTCCTTTCTCTTTTTCACTTAACTTATTTTGCTCATGTTTTCCTCTTTTCCTCTTATCCTTGTCCTTGTCCTTCTCCACTTCCTCCTCCTCTTCCTCCTCCTCCTCCTCCTCCTCCTGCTGGCGGCGTGGAGTGCAGCACCAGCAGGAGGAGTAAAGGAGGAGGCATTAATCCTCCTCACGCAACTCACTCACCCTCCTGAATTGCTTAAGAGTCCTCCTCCTCCTCCTCCTCCTCCTCCTCCTCCTCCTCCTCCACGGCGCCGTCCTCCTCTTCTTGGATGGAACTGGGTGGTGGAGGTATTGATGAGGAGTGGAGGAGGAGGAGGAGGAATATACGACACAAACTTGACCTTAATACCTCAGAAAATAAAATAAAAAGATAGCAATAAAAATAAAAATGAAGTAAGAACACACATTCAAGATCATTTACGATACAACACTACAACAACGATAACCACAACGACAACAACAACAACATCGAAAAGTGGCATCTACCACCCCTTAACACCCTTAACATCAACGACAAAAACAAGATAAAAAAAATCATAAGGGGAAAGCAACAGGAAGGAGAAACTGAGATTGGGGTGTGGTGATGGTGGTGTTGAATGGGTG
This sequence comes from Eriocheir sinensis, assembly GCF_024679095.1. Taxonomy (NCBI): domain Eukaryota; kingdom Metazoa; phylum Arthropoda; class Malacostraca; order Decapoda; family Varunidae; genus Eriocheir; species Eriocheir sinensis. The sequence continues at coordinate 16,448,308 of NC_066520.1, forward strand.
GTGGTGGTGGGTGTTGAGGTGGGAGGGGGGGGGCAGTGGGGGGGTCTCAGGTGTCCCCTCCGAGTCAAGATTGTCCCGTTTCCAAAGATGTAACCCGTGACCTGTATGTTGACCTGACCCCCCCATCACCACCAACGATAACAAAACAATAGCAGCAATAAAACAAAATCATGACTAACAATAATAACCAAAATAACCGGAACAAGAACAAGAAAAAAAACAGGAATATCACCTCCACTACTATCACTACCATTATTTTTGTCTTCACGGTCACTATCACCATCACCATCAGATTGTTAAAGAAAATGAAAAAATGAGGGAGAATAGGAAGAGAAGGTCACCGTCATCACCATCACCACCATCATCACCCCCCACTACTATCACTATCATTAATTTTGTCTCCATGGTCACTATCACCATCACCATCAGAAAATGTTAAAGAAAATGGAAAAAGAGGGGAAGTAGGAAGAAGGTCACCGTCATCACCATCACCGCTATCATCACCACTCCTAAACCACCACCACAAAACAATCACCATAAATCTCATCACCCTCCACCTGAACTCACCATCATTGCTCCCTCACCATCACCATCACCACTCCTAAACCACCACCATCACCACTCCTAAACCACCACCACACTATCACCATCACCATAAATTTCATCACCCTCCACCTGAACTCACCATCATTGCTCCCTCACCATCACCATCACCATAATCATCACCACAACTGCTACTACCATCACCATCAGTACCATTTCCTGATTTGAGTACGCATATCTCTCTCTCTCTCTCTCTCTCTCTCTCTCTCTCTCTCTCTCTCTCCCAGCACACACAAACAAGCTATGTATACGTATCTCAGGTCCCGTGTCAGCTCCAAACAGTGGCAATATTTTCCCAGCGGTATACAACCAGAGCTTCCTCCTCCACCTCCACCACCACCGCCCGGCCTGCCCCTATAAGCTATTGCACTACCCCCCAGACACAATAACACGTGTTCCCAAACCCTGTGTGTGTGTGTGTGTGTGTGTGTGTGTGTGTGTTCCAGGATCCACGTCACTGTGTTTCTCTTATGTCCTTTTCTTTTACTAACTCTTATCTTATCATCCCTTGCATTCCCTTATACATATTCAACACTAAGTCGTGCCATTCTTCTTCATTACCATTATCCTCGTAGGGGTCACTTACTTAAGCTTGGAATTATTCAGAGTCTCTCATTTTCTTTCCGTTTCATACAACACGCAACAATAAGCACCTCCGTATTATTCTTTTAGCCAATATTATATGCTAAGGACTTCCATCACTCTCCATCACCATTACCGCTGCAGGTGTTCTCTTATTTACACCTGGAATTATTTAGCGGACTGTCACTGTCTTTGTCTTCATTCACTATTCAACGCTTGACACGGTGCAGGAGTTGTATTTTATTGCTCAAACACTTCGAACAAGGTATTCTTCTGAGTATGAGAAGAATAAAGTACAGTCGCTGCATCGTACGCCCTACATCAGTCACATCATGTCACATTTGTATTAATATTATAACAGGTGTTTCATTAATGTGTGATTGGATTAATTTATTATGTATATCGTGTTCTAATCGTTCAGTTTTATCCAACGCCGTATGACCAAAGTTGCTGAGATGCCTATTGTTGTTGCTGTTGTTGTTTCTTCCATTCATTTACTTCACTGTTTCCTATACTTTTTCTATTTCCTTCACTAGGTATTCACTTCCTAGGCAAATAAGAGTGATTGGTCTGTATGTTTTCAGGCTACGACTACAACCATCACCATTTTCCCTTCATCTACCTACCCCTACACCTTCTACCCATCTACCAACACTTTACTTGCACTACTTACCTTACACTACCTACCATTACACCTACTACCCTCCAGCTCATCATCTACCAACACTTACTTACCGCTACCCTATCCCCCACCACCCCAAACCCTCACCATCACACCTACAACACCTGTCAACCACACCTGATCATCTCCCAACACGAACTTAACACCCTATCCACCACCCCCCCACACTGTCATCATTAACACACCTACAACACCTGTCTACCACACCTGATCATCTCCCAACACTAACTTAACCCACCTCCCACCAATTTCACTCCACACCACCACCACCACACCTGTCTATCACACCTGATCATCTCCCAACATTCACTTAACCCACCTCCCACCAATTTCACTCCCCCCCCACCTCATCCCCGCCCCTCACACCTGGCCCCTTCCTCCTCCTCCCTTCACACAATGACGGGTGGCAGGCAGTCGTCTTTTTGTTGGGGCTGAATAACCTGCATCGTCGGCGTTTTGATCTAGATTTTATAAACAAATGAGACGCGGAGACTTTTCTTTTATGCTGTACAAAGGCTTTTTCGGGAAAGGTCTTTTGCTTTGTGTGTGTGTGTGTGTGTGTGTGTGTGTGTGTGTGTGTGTGTGTGTGTGTGTGTGTGTGTGTGTGTGTGTGTGTGTGTGTGTGTGTGTGTGTGTGTTATCTACTTCGTTTTATCTATGTTCAGGGTTAATATTGTGATTAAAGTCTTTATATACGACGTTTGTATAGCTAAGTGCGTATGTTGAGGTCTTTATCTATCTATCTATCTATCTGTGTGTGTTACGTTTATGGTGAAAATGTAATATTGTGCAAGAATTTCAACATATAATGACATCTTTAACTATCCATCAATTTACCTGTGTGTGTGTGTGTGTGTGTGTGTGTGTGTGTGTGTGTGTGTGTGTGTGAGTATGCGCGTGCCTGCCTGACGGGGGAGGGTTTCGCTACACCAGGGGGGCGGCGTAGGAGTGCAGGGGAGGCCTTTGTCACGGTAGGTATTTCAGTCCCGTGAGCGCCTTGTTACAGGGGTCAGGTATTGTTGTGCTGCACGCCCCTTGATACAGCGGCCTGGGAGCTATTGATGGGCTTCCTGCCTTTGATGTTATGCAAGGGCGATGTGGAGTATAGCGCTAAATATGATAAAAGATAAATACTAATGGGAGTCATATGTGTGTCGTGTGACTTTAAACCTTTGATATCACCGCTTTTTCTTTTCTTCTTTTCATCTTCCTCTTGTTTTCCTTTCTTCTCTACCACCACTACCTACAACAACCTCCTCTTCCTCTTCCTCCTCCTCTTCTATCTCCTCTTCCATCTCCTCCCACCAGCTCCCACATCCACATCCACACCCACACCTCCCCACCCTCCCCCACATGCTCAGGTGAATGCATCAAGGTGTGTCTGGGCGGCAGGTGACTCAAGGTGGTGGTGGTGGTTGTGGTGCAGGTACGGTAGTGACGGCAGGGATGAAGCAGGTGATTTAGATAACGAAAACGAGTCCATGGGGAGATGAGGTCTGGGGAGGAAGGTGTTGACATGGAGGAGGGAAGGCTGATGGGGAGGAAGGCTGATGGGGAGAAAGATGGGAGTTTCAAGTGAGGAAAGGGATGAGTGGAGACTGAAAGAAAGGGAGGAAAGGAAATATACAGGAAAAGGGATTGAAGGAGAGGAAAGGGAAACAAACGGGGGTGAATAACAAAGCGGAAGTGATGAAAGGGATGAAGGGGAGATTGAAAGAAAGGGGAGAAAGGAAAGATACAGAGAAAGGGACTGAAGGATGAGAGGGAAACAGAAGGAGTGAATAATAGGAAGCTGAAGTGATGAAATGGATGAAAGGAAGGAGGGAAGAGAAAAGGGGAATGAAGAGGAGAGGGATGGACTGCCGGGTTCAGAAGGGAGAGGGCTGTAAGGAGAGGGAAATACTGACAGGGGAGGAAGGAGAGAACGATGAAGAGGTATAAGTGAAGATATATAAGACAGTGGGAGGGCCGAAGAGAGGGAAAAGAGTAACAAGAAGAGAGAGGGAAAGATATGAGGAGAAAAGGGGAATTAAGAGAAGAGGCACAAAAAGAAGGGTGAAGCCAGAGAGATAGAAGGAGGAAAATAAGAGCAGTTGAAAAGGGGCGGAAAGAAGACAGGGAGTTGAATGGAAGGAAAGAGAAGGGACAGGAAGAGTGAATAGGAATGATGGAAAAGTGAATGAAAGGACACAAGAAAAGTTAAAAATGAGATGAAAACCAATACGAGATAACCAAGAAAAAAGGAAAGAAAAGGAGGGAGAGGTAAGGAGGCGAAGGAGGAAGAGGAGAATAGAGAAAACAGGGAAGAAGGATAGAGATGAATAGCAAGAGGGTGTAGAGGACGAAAAGGTGGAAAAGGCGGGTAAAAAAGAAGACAAGGAAGTGAGGAAAAATTGAAAGGAAGAGGAAGAGAAAAAACAAAATGAAATGGAGATGGAAAGGAACGAAATGGAAAGACAAGGAAGCTTAAAAATGAGAGGCAGGAGGAAGAGGGAGAGAAAAAACAAAATTAAATGGAGGAGGAAGTGGAGGAGGAGGAGGAGGAAGTGGAGGAGGAGGAGGAGGAGGAGGAGGAGGGAAAAGAAATGGAAATGCAGGGAGGAGAGTAAACAAAGAAAACCCTACATTCAATTTACATACATAGGAAGAACGAAGACTACACACACACACACACACACACACACACACACAAACAAACAAACACGCAAGGGATAAAAATGAGATGAGACGCCAAAAAAAAAAATGTTCTATCTATCTATATCAATCTCTCGTGTGTGTATGTGTGTGTGTGTGTTTAGTAGTAGTAGTAGTAGTAGTAGTAGTAGTACATAAAAAATATAGAGGTAGGAGTAGTAGTAGTACATAAAAAATATAGTAGTAGTAGTAGTAGTAGTAGTAGTAGTACTAAATAAAACAGGCAGTAACAACATATTCCCAAACTTTCAGCGTGACGACAGACCGCGGACAAGACGAACATCAATATATAATTCACCAGCGACAAGAAGCGAACCTCGGCGGCAAACAGACCATGAACGCGGCACGACTCGGCACAGGTAAATACTTGTGTGTGCGTGCTGATACAGGTAACCCAACAAACGCCATGAGAGTATGTATGAATCGCAGAAATACATCTACACGAGTGGCTGTAAAAATGTAGCCTAGCCTGATGAAACTGATGACCTGATGAAACTATGAATGAGCCGCCTAAATACAACTACACGCAGTAAGTAAGTAGCAGTAAGTAGCGGGCTTTTTTTGTTTTTTCATTATTGTTTTCTTTTTTTTACGCCCTTGCACCGTCTCCTCTGCTGTAAAAAAAAATACAAACACCCACTCAAAATTTATTAATGCCGAAAATCCAGGTAGTTATCATTTTAAAACATACACACACACACACACACACACACACACACACACACACACACACACACACACACACACCTATTCAAAATTAATTGATCCCAAAATTGTAAGAAACCATAATTTTACAACATATAAAACAAACAAAGGTGTAGCAGAATAAATCGAAAATGTCAAATAGCGGTAGGTACATATTTTTTCTTCCCTTCATTAATATTGCAAAGAAAACCTTCGACCGTGAAATCAATCCTTTACAAACAAAGCACTGGATGAAAAATGTAATAACCTTCTTAGTGCTTTATGGCGTACAAAAGTTGTGCAGCAAAAAAGCAACCTGATGGCAAAGAATCGCAAATCAATCACTGCAATAACACCTTCAATATTTCAACGAGTAGGAAAAAAAAAACACTACCACAGAGCAAAAGCCTGCATGACAAACATAAAAAAAAGGTAAATAGAAAAAGCTTAAAAGAAGTTGCTATGAAAAGTGAAATAGCTAAGCACATAAAAATACAAACTAAGCAATAACAAATAGTGTGGTGCCATTCAGCCTTCACTATGATAAACTAAAAAATAAAATATAACAAAAGCCGAAAGTCAATTTATAGATAAAGTTTGTGTATTGAGTACAGAAGTAGGTAGTCGTAGTAGTATAGTCCGTTTCATTCCGGCTGGCCACTCGTGAACGTGGATGTGGCACCTGCGCATTGTGAGTTCGTGATTGCGTGAAGGTCAACTTTATATTTTCAGTGATATATTTGAATGTTAGTGGATACAAAAAAAACTCAAGCCCTCTTATATTAACTGCAAACATATGAATTTGCATCGATAATCTACCATACATGCACACGAATCAACAATTGTTAGTGAATGTTAGTGGATACAAAAAAACTCAAGCCCTCTTATATCAACTGCAAACATATGAATTTGCATCGATTATCTACCATACATGCACACGAATCAACAGTCAAAGAGTATAGTCTGATCATACTCGAATGATCTATAACCTTTCAGATACCCATACTTCATCTCATTCAGGTATATAAAGTGATATCTGGCTCTGCAAGTGTCTATACATAAGGAATTTTGATGTGTTGCATGTAAATAACATGCGTAGCCTAATATTCGAAATATCCTAACATTGCATTCAACAGTTATTATTTACATATTTCATGTTATTTTGATTATTAATCGTTATTTACATGTAGTAAATTATTAAGATACCCTATATTTGCACTTGCAGAGCCAGATGTCTATTAATATACCTGAAATGAGCTATCAATCCATGAATATGAAAAATCATAGGTCGTTCGAGCAAGACGTGACTAAGTTATTTGATACAATCTTGTCTTTTCGTGTGCTTGTGTGTTAGATTACCGATGCAAACAACTGAGTTGTTTTTTTATACATAAACATTCAAACATATTGAAAAATAAGCTTGAATATCTATCACAACAGTTGATTTTCACGCATACACGAACTAGAAATTCGCAGGTGCCACATCCACCAAAATTCCCGCTTTGTTGTGGCCAGACGGAATGAAACAGACTATAGTAGTAGTAGTAGTAGTAGTAGTAGTAGTAGTAGTAGTTGTTATATTATTGAGCAGTACTGAATCGGATAAAAGGTTGTGGCTGTGAAGTGGTAGCATTTCACACTTTTGTACATGGTGCGTGTGTGTGTGTGTGTGTGTGTGTGTGTATGAAGTCATGGCCAGGTATGCATATTTCAGGTGTGCGGGTGGTTATCACAATGCAAGATTTAACTCGTATGCACTCGATATAACGTTCTCTCTCTCTCTCTCTCTCTCTCTCTCTCTCTCTCTCTCTCTCTCTCTCTCTCTCTCTCTCTCTCTCTCTCTCTCATTTAAATTAAACCTTACACGCGCGGTTTTCTTGGACACATTCACCACAACACGTCATGGAATATTAAACCCAATCTTCCTGTTATTAATAGTTCTTCCATGAATCACTCAGCTCGAGGGGCCAGGTGCCTTGACTCTAATTAACCTGTGTGTGTGTGTGTGTGTGTGTGTGTGTGTGTGTGTGTGTGTGTGTGTGTGTGTGTGTGTGTGTGTGTGTGTGTGTGCAGGCAAGTCACGACCACGGACAATCACATATACATAATTCCATTCCGTGGGTTATATTTTTTCCTCTTTAATTTACAAGCTTCACAAATAAACTGACGGAGATATTTAGTAACCACTGTGGTCTTTTTTCCTTCTTTTCTTTGTCTCGCTATTGAATTCTTATGCTTGGATGAACGCGTGAATGGGGTAAGCGTACTGTATGATTGTGTATGGAAATTAAAATATATATACAGATAAATATATGTATAAATAAGTAAGTTGGTATGTTGGTGGGTAGGTAGGGAGACTGGAATAAAGTAAATGTGTAGGTAGGTAGGTAAGTAGGTAGGTTAGAAAGAGACGGAATGCGAGAAAAAAAATCAACAGATAACATAAACAAACATAGAGAAGACAGATAAACACAAATAAAGATAAACAGACACAGAAAAGCCAAACAAATAAACAAAAAAACATACACAGACACACAGACAAAGAACACACACACACACACACACACACACACACACACACACACACACACACGAAAAAAAAAAAAGGAGGAAACAGAACACACCAGGAGTGACCCTAGGGTGGTGGTGCTCATTTTGCTGTGGGTCTGCGGCAATATTACATTACAGAAGGGAAAGGTAAGTGCGAAGGGTAAAAGGCAATACAGATAAGAGGAGGGGAAGAGAGGGAGAGGAGGGGCGGGAGGGGAAGAAATAGGAAGAGAGGGAGGGAGAGGAGGAGAGGAAAGTGGAGGTGGAGTAGGAGACGGGGAGGGAAGTGGAGGGAGAGGACAGGAAAGGGAGGGAAATAAGTGCTTGGTCAGGAGAGAGAGAGAGAGAGAGAGAGAGAGAGAGAGAGAGAGAGAGAGAGAGTAGCTAACCCCAATCCTATTTTACAAGTCATTTAGTTTAGCGACATAACGTGCCCATACCAAACCGTCCCATTACCCGCCCCCATAACGAGCAGCCTTTAATAGCAATAATAATAGTAACAACAAGGCCGGCCACACGCTGATGGGCTTGGCTGGTCCTGTACGCCGCCCCTTACAACAAGTTAACGCGGGATTACAAGCAGCAAGTGACAATCCAATTTCAAAGAGCGAGAGTATGAAGTTATTATTGGAAACGGTAGTATTTTTGTTAGTGGTGTTTATTGTAGTAGTGGTGAAAGTTGCTGTAGCTATAGTAATAGTAGTAGTAGTGGTGGTGGTAGTAGTAGTAGTAGTACAGTAGTAGTAGTAGTAGTAGTAGTAGTAGTAGTAGTAGTAGTAGTAGTAATAGTAGTAGTAGTAATATATTGCTGTGGAAAAGTATAGCAATCTTATCGTTAGTATTAGTATTAAAGTAGTGGTGACAATAGTAAAACGAGTTTGCCTCTCTCTCTCTCTCTCTCTCTCTCTCTCTCTCTCTCTCTCTCTCCAATATCCATGCTACATAAGGCTACTGAAATAAACAAACAATGAACTGCATTTTACATACCAGACAACAAGTACCACGTTACTAAAAAAAATGTGACTAACCATTGCAATGATATATTCACTACAGCAATAACAATACTAACAGAGCTAGTAATGATAATCATAGTATAATAATAAACGCACCATATGGCTGAATAAGTATGTCAATGGGGACACACTTTAATATAAATAGTTCACGAGAAGACATTATTTTGCTCTCTTTCATCTTGGGGTAAAAAATGACAAGATGACTTCGAAAGGATACACCCGGCACGCCACCCCACCCCACCCCACCCCCTCCATTGCCACAGCACCCCCACCACCTCAATCCCCTCCCCTACTACCATTACCACCACCTCCACAACTACCCTCAACACCACCACCTCCACGACATCTGCCATCCATCTCCCTTCCACGGAAAGTAAAAGTATGGCAGGGTGCAAATTAGAGAGAGAGAGAGAGAGAGAGAGAGAGAGAGAGAGAGAGAGAGTGTGTGTGTGTGTGTGTGTGTGTGTGTGTGTGTGTGTGTGTGTGTCATCCCCACTCGCTTCTACCCTTCCTTCTTTTCATTTCTTTGTTAACCCTCCTTTCCACCCCCTCTAACCCTTCCATTTATTTCACCTCATTTATTTCTTTATCCTCTCTTCCCTTTATTTCACTTCACTTATTCCTATAGCCTATTTTCTTCCATCCACTGTTCCTTCATCTTTCTCTTCTCTCTCCCCTTCCCTTCCCCTCTCCCTTCCTACCTTTATCCTACCTGTCTAATTAGTCAGTTCCCCTTGACTGTGTATTATGATCTGATTTTGTTCACGTGCAGCAATCACATTTATTTTGCATTACTAACGAAAACATGATTTTTTTTTTTTTTTTTTTTTTTTTTAGCTATCTGTCGTTACAAGCTTGGCGCAATACTATTCAATTTTATCCACCATGTGTGTGTGTGTGTGTGTGTGTGTGTGTGTGTGTGTGTGTGTGTGTGTGTGTGTGTGTGTAAATAGTGACAGGCAGACAGATAGACAGACAGGCAGAGACAGAAAGACATACAGATGGATAGTTACAAATGCAGAAATACACACACACACACACACACACAGAGAGAGAGAGAGAGAGAGAGAGAGAGAGAGAGAGAGAGAGAGAGAATTTTCAATTCGGCCGCGTCATCAATAGCCAAAAACTAAAATCAGTTCAAAACACAAACTAATTAGTGTAGAGTTGGCTTCGCCCACCTGAATAATAAAGCAAACTCAATTACCTTTATATAATATACATACATGCATAGATAAATATACAGATGAGTACTATTTGCATGTAGATAGATGGATATTATTTGGATGCACAAACGGACCTGATAGAAATGGATGATTGCAGATAGACGTAGGCAGAGGGACAAACAGACATACTACTAACAGCATGGGTGGTTATGTGATTGATGAATGGAGGAGTGAAACGTAAATTGTAACAAAATAAATAAATAAAACAAAGAAATATAAAGGTACACCGACTATTTTAAGACTTATTATATTCGTTCCTATTCTATTAACGTTAATTTTTACTATGAAGAGAAGTAATGCAAACTTTTCATAAGAATCTAATTTACATCTTTACTTCTGCCATCTCGTATTGAATTGACTATTATTTGTTGTTTTTAGATAGACTGAGAGATAGATCAATAGACATAAACAGATAGATGAAGAAAAACATAAATAAAATAACTTAGTGAATATCATTTGTTAAACATCTAAAAAACATCTAACAGTAAATCACGTAATGGACTCTCTCTCTCTCTCTCTCTCTCTCTCTCTCTCTCTCTCTCTCTCTCTCTCTCTCTCTCTCTCTCTCTCTCTCTCATACAATTCACATGACTTCCAGGCATACAAAACCCAGACTAAAAACATGAGAGAGAGAGAGAGAGAGAGAGAGAGAGAGAGAGAGAGAGAGAGAGAGAACCATTATAATCACTACACCGTAAAACAAAAAACAAAACAAAAACAAAAAGAACTAAATAAATAAAACACAAAAAGTTTGCTTGTTGGGTCCAATTAGAGAGTAGTTTGTAGTAGTGACCCTTATTTGAGAACAATTACGATATGTATCAATTAAAACTACGTATGGACCAGGTGTGTGCGGGCCAGCATGTGTAAGTAATTAATTTGATTGTCCCAGTCACTCCTGATGCACCCGCCGCTTTGAGGGATTAACGAGACTTTTCACCTTTTTTTGAGGTTTTCGAACTGCTTTTAAATTGATATTGCAAGATAGGATGACTCTCTCTCTCTCTCTCTCTCTCTCTCTCTCTCTCTCTCTCTCTCTCTCTCTCTCTCTCTGTCACACACGCACACACAAACACACTGACACACACACACATTAATTTTAATGGCTTTCAATTTCAGCGAATATTATAAAATTTTGAAATGCATAGTTTGTTAGCGTTTTGAAGCACATTATTTTAGTTCTAGTTGATGTAAAGCTATCTGTGCACGGGTTAGCAGCCTTGTGGTGGTGTTAGTGGCGGTAGTAGAAGTAGAGGTGGTAGTAGTAGAAAATAGTTATATATAGCCTCATTAATTTATGGTGATGGTAAGAGAACTAAAACCAATATTAGTAAATTAACAATAGGAAGATCAGCATGATGAGAAGAATTATCAGATGGAGGAGAATTCTAACAGGAGGAAAAGGAAGAAGAAAAGGAAGATTATAGAAGAAACAAAAAGATAGCATCAATAAGAGTATCACAAAACACAGAGGGTAGAAGATTCTATATATCAAAAATTAGACAGCATCCTAACCTAATGTATTAACAAGAAAGGAAAACCATCACCACCACTACTACCACGAATAACAATAATAATAATAATAATAATAATAATAAACACTACCCGCCAATAACCACCATTACCAGCACCATCGCCACCACCATTTTAAATCTTCCTCCCGCCATCACCCCCTCCTTCCCTCCCTCTCACCCTCCCTTTCTTCCTCATGCTTACACACACTTATGAGAAAACTTGGGAAGAGTGAGTGATACGTGCTGTGACTGAGCTCGTCCCCTTCTTCCCCTTCCCACACCCTTACTAGATGGGGGAAGAAGGAGGAGGAAGGGGAAAAGAGGAAAATCGGGCAAGGAAAGGAAAGCAAAGAAGAGGTATCGAAAGGGAAGGAAGGAGGAAACGAGGGAAAATCGGTCAAGGAGAGGAGTGAAGAGACATCTGAGAAGGAACGGGATAATGAATTAGGAAGAAAGGGTAAAAGGAAGAAAATAGGGCAAGGGAAGGATATCGATGAAATAGACATAACTGAGAAGACAAGGAAGGGAAGGAAAGGAAATAGGGTAAGGTTAAGAAGTGTGAAGAATAGAAAGGCAGGGAAGAAATAGGTAATAGACAAGGAATCAAGAAGAAATAAGGAAAAGTAATGGATTTGAGGGTGTGAAGGGAAAGAGAATTGAAAGGCAAGGGAGAGGGAGGGGGATAGGGAGGAGGACAGAGGACAATAAGTGTGTATGTGTGTGTGTGTGGGGGGGGGGGGGTTGAGGTCAGTCCAACATGTGCAACGGTTGAAACAAAGAGTATGCAAGGCGGGATGGCGGGGGAGGGAGGGAGGTAGTGAAGGAGACGCAAGAGGGAGGGTGGGGGGAAGGAAGGGGGGGACTATGAGAGAGAGAGAGAGAGAGAGAGAGAGAGAGAGAGAGAGAAAAGGCGGGAAATGGAAACATCGGGAAGTCACAAGACGTTATATTTCTACCCCCCTCCCCCTCCCCCTCCTTTCCCCGTCTCCCTCCCCCATAGCAACACACACACACACACACACACACAAACGTTGGTACATGGATATACACATAGACACAACATTATCGTCTCTCTCTCTCTCTCTCTCTCTCTCTCTCTCTCTCTCAATAACAGCAAGGCCATACAACAGAGCACACGAAAATACGGCTTGCATAAAAGATTGTACATTCATTCAGTCAACAAAACAATGCTTTCCACCGATGCTTCAAAATATTCTCCGTTTTGTATATACTGTCGAAACGTAGAAGAGGAGGAAGAGAGGAATACAAAAAAAAAGGATATAAAAGCTGCTACGAGGTGTCATAAATGTACAAGGGAAGATATCAACTCAACACGAACAGCAACGTACACGCAAAAACAGGAAATCAAAGAAGGAAAAAGCAAGAAAATATAAAAGAAATAAAAGAAATTATACCACATCCACCACCACCATCACAACCACAAGCAACGATGCAAACAAAAGTATCATAATAAAAACAACAATTATGATGGAAAACAAATGAAAAACGGGGAAAGAGGGGTAAAACGAGAGGAATGAAAATAATAAAGAGGTATACATAAGAAAATACAATCACGTAAACATACATACATACATCGGAAAGTGACAATATCAAACAATCAAAGTAAAAAGAGTAAAAAGGAGAGGAATGAAAATAATAAAGAGGTATACATAAGAAAATACAATCACGTAAACATACATACATACATCGAAAAGTGACAATATCAAACAATCAAAGTAAAAAGAAATTAAACAAAAATATAAGAAAAAAACACTTCTAACAACAGCAACAGTAAAAATAACATGGACAAAACACGCACTACCCCCACTCACCCTGTCACACACACACACACACACACACACTAACAACAGGGGTGAAAGCAAAAATACAGCAATAAAGAACACAAATACTGCCACTATATATCACAAGCAAGTCACATGAAAGGAAGGGGTCTCTCTCTCTCTCTCTCTCTCTCTCTCTCTCTCTCTCTCTCTCTCTGGCATAGCACATCAAATATAAAACGAATCAAAGAGAACCCTTACGTCTCCCTTGATTTTCTTTAGCATTTTCATATCGAGAGAGAGAGAGAGAGAGAGAGAGAGAGAGAGAGAGAGAGAGAGAGAGAGAGAGAGAGATGCACACCGCATAATATGTATCCATCTACCTTCCCGTATTCATGAGTTAATAACAACAGATGTCATGCCGCCGATATATTACGTAATACTGCATATACATAAGCATGCACAGGCTGTTCATTTGTATGCATTCTGTTCCGGCTACTCGTGGTGGTGGTGGTGGTGGAGGTGAAGGATGGTGATGGTAAAGGGTGTTGGTAATGCTATGTGGTGGTGGTGGTGGTAGTGTAATGGTTGGTGTTGGTAGTTTTGTATGGTGGTGGTAAATGGTGGTGGTAGTGGTGTAAGGTGGTGTTGGTGTTGGTAAGGCTATAGGTATGGAGGTGGATGATGAGGTGGTGGTACAGCATATCTCAACAGTCACACCCCTTCGTAATTAAAAATCTCTTAGCATTTGACAGTTAAGACCAAATAGTTATGAAATTCTAATAGATCGAAGAAAAGTAACTATTGTTATTTTGGTAATAGGTTGCAAAGTAGAAGATAGAAGTGAAGCTACAATAAGTTAGGTCATGAAAAAGTAATCATTGTGTTAGTTCTGGTTTCATATCTATACAAGTGCAATTAATAAAGGGAATTGGAGAAGGGGATACGGTAACAAAATACACATGTGAGGTCATGACACTACAATGGGATAGGTTATGAAGAGAAGGGATAATTGTTTTAGTATTATGACACTACAATGGGATAGGCTATGAAGAGAAGGGATAATTGTTTTAGTATGAAGTTATTAGCCTAAGTGGTTTTAAGAGAATTCTGGTAAACGTGGGTAGCAAAATAATAATAGAGGTGGTAAAACTGCAACAGGTTAGGTTAGGTTATAAAGAAGTAATGTTAGTATAGAGCTCGTAAATGGTTTTAAGATAATCTAAATATATGCGGGTAACAAAATATAAGGTGATAAATATATATAGGGCCAGGCAAAGTAAGCTAAGCCGAAGTTTATACCTCAAGACAAGGGAGGTCCGTAATAACATACAATTAGAAGATTATTACAATCCGCAAGTCTGCCATCTTAGACCTTACTCTCTTATTAATGAAGCAACAAGTGGAAGATTACGATTAATTTTGTTCTTCCTTCTTTACTTACTCCACAATTATTACCCCTGTGCTGAGAGAGAGAGAGAGAGAGAGAGAGAGAGAGAGAGAGAGAGAGAGAGAGAGAATCAACACGTTACTGGCAAAAAGAAAAAAAAAGAAAGGAAAAAGTAAAGACAAATATATACTACCATAAAAGTTTAATGCAGGTAATGTAGGTGACGATATTGATGATAATCTATAACATAACGATAGTGTCTATATTATTTTTGTGATATCCACGGTCATAATAAATTTGTATCACTGAATTTTATAATGATACCATGCTAGATCTCTATAAAAACAATCTCTCTCTCTCTCTCTCTCTCTCTCTCTCTCTCACACACACACACACACACACACACATACTGATGGATGGAAAAATAACATACGAAACCGTGAAAGGAAAAAACAGAAAATAAGGGAAGAAAAAAATAACGACGGAGGGGTGGAGAAGGAAAAAAATCTAGAACGAGAAAAAACTCGATTAAAGTCAATTTTCGCGACCCTCTAACTCACTTTTATTCCTCACCTCAGAAGAAAGAAAAAGTGGCAATAAACGAGACTTCCGTAGAGAGAGGGAGAGGGAGAGAAAAAAATAAAAAAAAGGTGCGGAACAAAAGGGGGAGAAAAAATGTAGCTTCGTCAAAAGGGAAAAAATATAACGGAAGAAGACCGAGATTTAACCTAAACCGGGAAGCAGCAGCAGAGAGAGAGAGAGAGAGAGAGAGAGAGAGAGAGAGAGAGAGTTTGGTTTAGTATCCTCCCACGCAACACAGCGGCCCCCTTCCTTTCCCTACCTCTCCTCCTCTCCTCCTCCTCCTCTTCCCTCATACACACTTCCTCTTGAGAGCATCACAACTTCAGGGATTCAACTACTCTCTCTCTCTCTCTCTCTCTCTCTCTCTCTCTCTCTCTCTCTCTCTCTCTCTCTTCAAGTTTCCCCCTTCTCTTCCCTCACCTGTCTCACTCACTTCCTTCCGTCTTCCTCTCCACTTCCTTCTTTACTTCACCTTGTCAACCACTTCAGCCCTTCCTTTCCCTTCCTCCCCTTCACTCTTACTTCCTCTCGTTCAATGCCCTTCTCTCCCTGCTTCTCCTTCCCTCTCTGTACCTAAAGAGCTCTTGTTTGTTTACCTAAGAAGCGCCAAAGCAGGTGTTGCATCCCTGCCTGAATGCCTGCTAGCCTGCTTCCTGTACACCAACCACCCAACCTTGGCTATTCCTGGCTATGGTGGTGTGGTGTTGTGTGGTGGTATCGCATGTTGTGGTGTTATGCTGATTACGTTCTCGAGACGTAAATCTGGTTTTGTGTTGTGTTGTGTTTCAGTATTATGTGTTTGGATGTGTTGAGAGGCATGTGCTATGTTGTTGGAAGTGTTGCTGTGTTGTAGGATAGTTAAGTGTTGGTATCTTACGTGTTTAGATACAACGATTAGCTTGTATTGTTGTTTTTGTTTAAACGTGTCTTAACAGCTCAAACACAGTTAATGGGTAGTACAACAGAACGAGATGTATATTATTAATTCACAAAGAAGGATTATTATGTGTTGTTCTGTTTGTATTGCAGTCTTTTAGTAGCCAAATGGAAATAAATTAAAATAAACATATGAATAAAAAATGCGATCAAATACAGCTCAGACCTACGAATATAGTTAGGGCTACATGAGGTAATATAAATGCCTGGCAGGTGTTGTTCTTTCTTGGTCCAAAAGTATATAAGGTATCAACGCATTCTTACCCTCCGCAATGCGTATTATGCTGCCTTTGTTCCAATGGCCGCGTATATTAAAAAAGTGTGCGCATTGCCTTATCAAATGTGTTGCAAGGGTGGCCTGAATGTTGTCCCTGCTCTCTCTCTCTCTCTCTCTCTCTCTCTCTCTCTCTCTCTCTCTCTCTCTCTCTCTCTCTCTCTCTCTCAAGCTGTGAATGGCTTCCTGCTTAAAGGCGTTATACTCTCTTAAGAGAAACAAGGCGTTTTTACCCCAAGACCCTTCCACCTCCTTCCACCCTCTCACTCCTCCTCCTCCTCCGCGTCCTCCTCCTCCTTCCTTCCTTTCTTCCTTTCTAATATTAAGTGATACAGAACCTCACGTCATGATCCGTTTTTCACACTATATCATGTCAGGCGGAGGAAAATAACTCTTTTAAATTAAATTCCCTTCCGACCTTCCTCCCACCATGCCTCCCTTCCTTCCTCCCTGCTTTCCTTCCCTCCCTCCATGCCTGCCTGCCTGATAACCTGCAAACTTGCCTTATAACCTTCTAACCCGCCTGGGCAAGCCTAATTCAAAGGTTGGAAGACGTGATATTGCATGGCTAAGTAATGCCTCGGTTTAAGCCTCATTAAGGGTATGAAAGATGTAGAGCTACTTACCCCCATTTACTTACACTTGCCTACCAACCGGATTATAAGCTTATATTACCCATGGGCTGGACACTTCGTTACTGTGTGTGGGGGGATATTAACGTTATAATAACATACGCGGCTGCAAAGTATGTTCATATGCCTCTAAGGAGCTTTGTATAACACCAGAAATTTATAAAGGAATTGAAAGGGCGCCCAAACAACATCACAATCTCTTTTAACTAATACAATACCTCCTCCTCCTCCTCCTCCTCCTAATCTATACACCTACTCCCACTCTTCCTCTAACGTTATATTATTAAAACCTGATAACGTAATGGTAGGTATAAGAAGCAGAACAGGAGGAGGAGGAAGAGGAAGAAGAGGCGGAGGAGAAGATGAAGGTGGAGGAGGAGGAGAATCAATACGCCAATAGCTTAATCTATAGTGGTGCATGAGACTGATAATGAATGCATAGCTCTTGTTGTACTTAAAGGCTTGGCTATGTCGATGCTTTCCTTTGCTCCTTTCATTCCTTTCCTTCACTTCCTTTTTCTACTTTACTTGTACATTATTTAGTGCAGAAACGGCTTGTAAATGAGTGACGACTGATTAGCAAAGTGGTGGTTAAAAGCACACTCAAACGTTCAGAATTAATTAGGGAAAGTTTGAAAATATGCTGAGATTTAAAGCCGTGGCAGCCAAGAGCCAGGCTAATAAACATTTCGGATTTCCTTTCCTCCAGATATAAAGTTGTCTCGAAAGTTTGTTTGTGGAAGTTTATAAGAAGCTGTAAAATGTCGGGTTAGCAGAACATAAAAGTTTTTTCTTCATTCTCTACATTTCTTTGCTTTGGCTTAGAGAGAAAACCCCTACTTTTAAACTTTGAGAGAGAATAAATAAGTGAAAAAACAATAACATTCCCTACAATAGATCGTTGTTGTTATTGTATTTTTCAATGGCTAAGCAAATCGAACACCACAATAAGACAAAGAACATATCTAAATCAATAAATAAACAAATGACCTATCTTATGTTGCATAGATCCAACCAACACACACACACACACACACACACACACACACACACACACACACACGTCAGGTGTATCACAATAAAAAAACGCATTTCTACAAAGGTTTATGATTAGAAAATACTTGGCCCGTGTCTTTCTCATTCCCTTTCCCTTTATATAACATAAAAAGCCATAAAGTAGGTTATAGCCTAACGCTAATGTAAATATATTTGACGTGCAAAGCCTATCTGTATATTTTTAACACAAAAAAAATTGTTATCCCATACATCTTAATAACTCAACTAGAATATTGATGTAAAAATCCAAATACTTCACGATATAATTTTCCTAACCAATAATACAAACTCCAATAACAGAAATGCCACAAGAAACATGACTCTCAGTGTTAGTAAATGGATGGTTTATGGTATCCTTAAATTGGAATTGAAATATTGCAATTCGACACCTGACGAATTTGCCTCTTGTTTTCCTTGGCCCATAAACAAATAACCTTTCCTCTTCATAAAATACGAAGAGCAAACACTCGATATACTAAGACAAACACACACACACACACACACACACACACACACACACACACACAAACAGTGAAAATCAATAAAAAAAATACATACATTCAAATACACCCAAACATTCCTATAAAAAACAATGAGAAAAGTAGGAATAATTGAAGATAAGCAAAAGCACACACAAAAAAAAAAATTTCATCCTCTACAACATTAAAAACAACATGTATTTGATAACAGGAGAGACAAGTGTGTGTGTGTGTGTGTGTGTGTGTGTGTGTGTGTGTGTCCTAGCCAGCCAATCGTCCAGTCACTATCCCACTTTTGGTCCTCAGTCTCAAAGCTAACACTCACACTGAACACTAATATACATGCAAAAACCCATCACCACTGCTCTCTCTCTCTCTCTCTCTCTCTCTCTCTCTCTCTCTCTCTCTCTCTCAACGTCCCCGTGCACTCCTGTCAGAAGGAGAAGGGGAAGCCGACGCAACAAGTAATACAAGGAAAAAAAGGCGGTAACTAAATGAAAGAGGGGAAGGAGTAGACACGAGATTATATAAATGCCAGAAAATAAATGAATGAATAAATGAAATAAAGTAAACATAACCAGGAGCAACAACACACACACACACACACACACACACACACACACACACACACACACACACCACAACAGGAACTTTATACGTATACTGGACAACGGAAAGAAAAAATCGTATAAGAAAAAAAGGGAGAGAATGGTAGAAAAGGAAGGAAAACGATGGTGGTGGTGGTAGTGAATGAGTCACGTTTTAACCGGAAAGTGTGTGTGTGTGTGTGTGTGTGTGTGTGTGTGTGTGTGTGTGATAGTCTGATACATAAGGGAGGGCGTGGGTGAGTGTGTGTGTGTGTGTGTGTGTGTGTGTGTGTAAAGGGGGAGGGTATGAGAAGACGGATGTGACCGTGTGTGTGTGTGTGTGTGTGTGTGTGTGTGTGTGTGTGTGAGAGAGAGAGAGAGAGAGAGAGAGAGAGAGAGAGAGAGAGAGAGAGAGAGAGAGAGAGAGAGAGAGAAATTTAGCTCCTATAGGTATGAGGGTCTGGTTAGTTAGCTTTCAGGTCAGGTATTCTAGGAAGGGGTAAGTTGAGAGTGTGCCTGTCGCCGCATATCCTCAGCTGAATTAAGGAATACAGAGCACCTGAGAGCCCTTGTTTTCCTTTCCCTTTGAAGGTAGAAGAACGTTATTACAACACTTGAGTGACTTTGAAGCTTTTCTCTTGTACTACAAAATATAAAGACGACACATACTAATGATGACAATGAAAAAAATAATGGTTCCACAATTTCCTCCCCTGTGGTTTAAAGTAAATAATTAACATTCACAACATGCCAGTCGGTCGGTCAGTCAGTCAGTCGTTCAGTACAACTCTGTCACTGTGCCAACTCGCGAGTACCAAACAGTATTATTCTGAGGGAAATATTACACCAGACTTACAATAATGCTCTCTCTCTCTCTCTCTCTCTCTCTCTCTCTCTCTCTCTCTCTCTCTCTCTCAACCACACCCAACTCAACCATTCACGAAAAATGTTAGTTTGTGTTTTCATTATCTGTGTGTGTGTGTGTGTGTGTGTGTGTAGAATACTGCACACACACACACACACACACACACACACATAGCATAACACAACGAAAACAATAAAAAAGAAGAGTGGAATGTCTGGTGTAAGTTTAGCAAAAGGTTATGAGAAATTAATATCAGGCGAGTAGCAGCAGCAGCAGCAGGAGTGCCGCTGTTGTTACCGGAGGACACTGCGCTAAATGGAGTCTAAATGAAAACTCCATCAAACGTGAGCAGCACAAAGGTAACAGGGCACAAAGAGGCAAATACCAAAGCTTATGGGGAACATACAATTGGGCTGGCAGGGCGGAACGGCTGGCTGGCTGGCTGGCTAACTCATCATTTTTAGTTTTGGTATTCCTGGGGTTAATTTAGATGTCAGAGGAGCTATATTATGGAAAACTGGTGCCAATAGATTGATTATTACGGTTGATGACGTTACTTTTTGAAGGTTAACGTGGTGAACAATATGTAGGAAACTTGATTTTAGTTCAAAGGCACGCAATGAATTTAGCCTCCAGAATTTAATCCCTTTTATGTTTGCCACAATAAATGGCATATGTCAGAATTCGGGCATGACTATTTTTATAAAGATAACAGAGAAACTGCTACATTCTGCTGGTTCTAACGACACGGGGATCATTTTTGCCAACTGGAAATAAAGTGCGGCCATAACGGTGTTCAGGAACATTGTAGCACTCCCCTGCTTCAAGTAAAGAATTTTGCGCCTAATAACATCAATGTGGTGCCTGGAGTGCTTCAGTACATCGTTTAGGACTGGAACGTTATGCTACTATGACGAGCATTAGTGTTTTGATATTTCCAAATACAATATTTTGGATCGCATTCCTTGGGATGTGCATTAAAATAAAATAAAGGTTGCTGGCCAACGTTCTCCTTTACCTTAGTGACAAACTTATTCGGCAAGTTTACGAGCCGCCCGCAGCCTTCAACCCAGCCCCGGGCAGCGAGACCCTCCCCGTGACACCTCGCGCGGAGTGATTAATTAAAGACACCGTGCCATATGTCTCCCCGCCGCCACACATTACCGGCCTTGGTGGGGGGCGCACGCCCATCCTCACACACGCCCCCAACTCAAACTTTACCCGCCTATAACAACTACAAAGAAAGTGGTAACTCAAACACGAAATCCAACTACATTCCCAAGTTTAGGGTCATTTTCCCCGAGGCGCCGTCACTAACTTGGCGCGGCCCCGCGGGCGGCGGCAGCTCCCCGCCAACCTCACGCCGCGGCGGCACGGGTCCACGCTCCCGCCGGGGCTGACGGGGCACGCTGCTCCCCCGCAGCTCCTCCAGGCGATGCAGCCAGGGCGGATCCTCGTGTACTTACTTTCCGTTGGTGTGTTGCTTCCCCCCGTTGCTGCTGCCACTGTTGCTGTTGTCGCCAGCGCTGTTAGCGTTGGACTGTGGCGATATCTTGCCGGCAAGGGCGTTCAGGTTACTGAGGCTGTTCAGCACGCTGTTGTCTACTGTAGCCATCACTCCGACTTTTACTCTGCTACTCCGGGGTTCTTCAACCTGCTTACGCAGTCAAAATCGCTCCACCAAAATCACAAACAACCACTGATAGACAGAAATAGCTCCGCGTAGCTATACCTTGACTAGTGCACCAGTATCTTGCAAGTAATTGCCACGCACTCCGCTACACCACGGGGGGACAGGAGGTAGTGTGGGCGACGATGTGGAGGCGACACACGGGAGCTGGCTGCGAGGAGCGAGGGGACGGACACCGCACGCTCTCACTTCTCCATGTGCACTAACCGGTTTCATGTCTCCCAGCCACGCCAGCACTCACGCATGCGCGCCCTCGCCCGAGGCACGCTTACTCCACGTTGACTTTATACTTTTATTAAAGACATGCTGGTGCCCAGCGGTCCTCACACAGGTCTTGATCTATGCCAACACCACATGCGTTATTCTGCCATAAGCCAGCTGTACTCATACATAATAAGTGGCAACACCCCTGCCCCTGCCGCCGCTTCCTCCTAACTCCACCAGTTCGCACACGCCGCGATAAGATAGCAGCACCGCCCGGGGCACCCGCAGCACGCACTAGCCAGGGTCTGCCGATGACCACTCCATTAGAAGTGTGGGACCCACTGCCACAAAACACAGACTTGAATTATTTCATTGGCCTTTCAGAGTAAGGTAAGCTGGATCGTAGGTGTAGACAATTCCAAATAAGAAAAAAATACATTAAATGATGAGCTGCAATATATAGAAATATATATATATATATATATATATATATATATATATATATATATATACATATATATATATATATATATATATATATATATGATGAGAGACCTGTACGAGCCTCTTACCTAACTTGGCTTCAAACTAACAAGTTGGCGCGGCAGGAACTCCTGACAACTAGGCGCGGCTTCCCATCTTGATGGCCGCTTTCCACATAATCAACTGATAAAGTTGTGGTGAACGCAGCCGCGACAGCATTCACCTGCACTTCAAGTAATTAACTCAATTTCGCATTTCGGTATGCTCCTCTACTCGTCAAAGTGAAGCTGATTTCGGCCACATCAGGTTTGACGGCAGGCTGTGGGTGGCCCCCACGGGGGTCACAGCCCCTCTCCGCCACATCTGTACCAACCCTGACTGCAGCCTAAGCCCATCGGCGGCGCGGTGGCCTACGTGATTACGCTGGCAAATGGAAATATACGAGCCTAATGCAGCATGAAGTGTTGATTCCACGCTGGCGACGCTGGGTGTGTTCCTTGCTGTTGGTCGTGAGTGAATAACAAACTTTTTATTACAAGAAAAGTGGAGGAAAGTGAACCTCAAGAATTTGAGATAAAGAAATTAAAAACATAAGCCTGTGCAGTGAAAGATAAGAAAAATACTCTAAGTGACTCTTTATGTAATCATTCGTGTATTATGCTTACATATATATTTATTAATTATTTGTCGGACAAGTACGAAGCTTCCAATCACTCTTAAAGAAGTTAATGAAGTCTGAAATTACACGTTTGCAATATCCCTGGATTGTACTGGACACGATGAATTAATAATACGTCGGATCACTTTATTGACAAACTCGTTGCCTTATATTAATTGCTGAGCTCATTATGCATTTCAATAACTGTGAGGGGAGGCTGGCTCAGGAAAATCAGATCCTTAAATGAGTTGTCCATATCATCCGTGGATTTGAAAGTTATTATTTTGTCTGTTTATTTATTTAGTCATCTGTTTATTTGGATCCGATTGAAGACAGATGAACATGATATTTTTTGTGAATATTATGAGATCTTAATGAACCCCAGAACGTTATTTTACTAGAGTTTACTTTCATATCTATTTGTTATCTTTTTCTTCGTATTTAGTCAGTTTCTTTTTTGTTATTATACAGTTCTGCAATATTACATAAAATCCCCTCCATTACCTGTTCTTCCTCCCAGGTTTTTTTTCTCCTATTCTTCGACCTCCTTATACTGTATACTTCTTTACCTTCTATAATCCTTCCTACTTTCCCTCCCTGCTTTCCCTCGCTTCACTTTACCCCATCTACTCATACCTTCCTTTCTCTACCCTTCTCTGTCCTTCCTACTGTTCATCCTTGCCTCCTCTTCTTCTTCTTGCTCCCCATATACTCATTCCATTATGTTACTACCCTTCCAATACCTCTGTCCGTGTCTTCTCTCTATTTCTCTTCCTTCATATATACATCTAATTCGCCGCACTTACATATTTCTATTTCTTTCCTCCATTTCCCGTCAACAAGTCCTCCTCCTCCCTTGCCTTCCCTAGTTTAACCTTATCCTTATCTCTCTTGTTTTCCTTGCTTATCTCTCCCTTCTCCTCCCTCGTCCACCCTAACTCCCTTTCCTGTATCCTGTGTCCTGCCTCCCCAGCGCGCGCTCGCGCGCACACACACACACACACACACACACACACACACACACACACACACACACACACACACACACACACACACACACACACAAGTGGATAGATAGATAGATATAGATAGATTAATAGACAAAAGGAGACAGATAGATAGACAAACGGAGAGATAGACGGACAGACAAAGATATATAGGTTTGTTGATCACACGTCTACAGGTTACAATGTACACACACACACACACACACACACACACACACACACACACAAACACACACACACGCACTCGCACATTTGCAGGTGTTGACAGACCATTAATTAATGTGGAGCACCTGACCACACCTCTGTATGCACCGCCCTACACTTCACTGTGTCTGTGTCGCTCCGCAAATACCAACAATTCCGGATTCTGAAACGTGGCGGAATAAACGACCAATCCCCTAGCAACACTTTCCTTCACTAAATTTACTTAAACTTTAAATATGAAACGAACGAATTATTTTGCAGAATAAACGACCAATCCCCTAGCAACAGTTTCCTTCACTAAATTTACTTAAACTTTAAATATGAAACGAACGAATTATTTTGCATAAATAAATGACCAATCCCCTGGCAATACTTTCCTTCACTGAATTTGCTAATACTTTATATATGCAAAGAAAGTGATTTTTTTTCACAATAAATAATCAGTCACCTAGCATTACTTTCCTTCTCTGAATTTACATAAAGGTTAAAGAACGACTTTATTTTTATCAAACTTAAAATATTATAGTAGGGCAAACTCATCACACACACACGTACTGGCAAATAATACTGAAAGACATTTTTTTTTACACCAAAGGAAGGGGTTCAAGGGCAAAGAATACATAAAAAACTGCTATATTGTTACGCCCTGAAGGCGAAAAGAACATCTATATTTAAAAATTCAAAATCGGTTAGGGACTTGTCATAATACTCCTCTCCTGAAAGCGTTACAGTTTACTTAGTTACCAATATATTTTTAGTACACACTGAGACCAACCAAGGACAGTGAAACAAATGGTGTAGGAGAAACAAAGTCACCTGAGACAAAAAGTTCGGAAAATAGGAAAAGAAAGCAAAGAGGAAATGTCAGAGGACCTAGATCAACACACTCTCCGCGGTAAACTGATCGTCCCGCCCTGAAAGACTCTTAACTCGAGGAAGGGGGGGAGAAAAGAGAGAGAGAGAGAGAGAGAGAGAGAGAGAGAGAGAGAGAGAGAGAGAGAGAGAGAGAGAGAGAGAGAGAGAGAGAGAAAATCTAGTTCCAATATCCCTGCTATATACCTACTTTAAAATAGTTTCCATATTTGTTAAGGCACATTAACATACTATCGATACAATAAACCACAACAAATAATAGATAGCTTTACAGAGAGGCAGAATCCTTGTCCTATCTCTTCCTTTATCACCTTCAAACCCGAGCCCATACTCTCTCTTTGTCATTCTCCCTTCATCCATCCTCTCCATATAACCAAATTTATGACATTCCTTCATAAAACTCGACTCCTTTCTACACGCCTCATCCTTAGCCTACCTCTTCGATATCACCTACAGCCTCACTCTTTATATACTCTTTGTTATTCTCCCATCATCCATTATCTTTCTATATGACCACACTTATGATATTCTCTCTTAAACCCAGTACCTTTAACAGTCTCAGACATCTTATTTTTCCCACACGTCATCCTTATCCTATCTCTTCTTTTATCACCTTCAACCTCATACACACTCTATTATTCTCCCCTCACCATTCTTCTTCATATAACCAAACTTATGTCATTCCTTTAAAACTCAACACATTCTCACCCACACCACACTTGTCTATACGGATCTACATTTGTCAATCTTCCTGCCAACACCGAACTCACAAACTTCACAAAACTATCCTCGTACAACGGTGTTAAACAAAAATAAAACACCCGCTAGCGTACCACCCAAAGCGTGCCTGCCGGGGTGGGTGGGTGAGCGGGTAAGGCCGGGGCAACTAGCGGATTGGTGTAATCGGCTTAGGGATATCATAAGGGAATTACCTCAGTGTTCCTACCGCTCGTGGGGGATGATTCTGCCGCAAGAGTCTCGCGGGGGCGCCGGGAGAGCCTGAACAAGCGGAGCAGGCGAGAAAGGATGCTGAGGATGAGCTGCTGAGTTTGTGGGTTAAGTGTTGAGTATTTAACGGTTTTTTTCTCTCTTTTCTTTACTTTTTTATTTGTATAATTGGATTTATTTCTATACAGTGTTGGCGAATATATATCTTCGTCGACTGGATATTGTTTTAGTTGCAGTATTTATTACTCTTACGATTCTTCTTCTTATTACTATTATTACTATTATTAAACCGTAGATGGGATGCTAGATGTGTGTGTGTGTGTGTGTGTGTGTGTGTGTGTGTGCTAGTAAAGTTTTCGTTGCACATCCTCCCTCGCCAGTTAGTTAACGAAGAAGCGACGACGTGGTCTTCTGCGCCTTTGTGGAGGGCTTTCCAACACACGGGCATGCATGCCAAGCGCGGACAGACAATACCGCGTGTTTATGAGAGCAAACAAGTGGCGTTTCGAGGACGCGAAGAGAAACCGACAAGTCAACAGAGAACTCGCTTAAAACTTCTTCGAGTAATAACATCACCAGCAGCAGCACCGTCAATACGAGGTGCGTGTGAAGTGGTGCCGTCATGAAGTTCCTTAGAATCGGAATGAGAAAGCAAAGTAAGGGGAAAGTTGTTTTAGGAGGGAGAGCATGCGATTAGTTCACTCGTGTAGCAACCAAACTAACGAACTAACGGGGAGCATACGCTAGGAGGCGCGTCGCTTCACTCACCCGCCGACTCCACATCAGACGGTCAACCCAGGCAAGCCTCCACGCAGCCCACCCCCCTTCAAGGGCCGATCGACTTGCCCCATCCATGAATTACGTTTGCGTCCCCTTAATTGGTCTCCACTCACGGTTGTCTCGTACAGAAACAAACCTATAAGCAGGATCGGCAGGCGTACCACGGGCCCATATAGTCAGAGCTGGCGTTCACAGACAAGTTGGCATACACATTACACACTCATATTTGATAAGGCTTTCATAGAGGTTGTGGATATTTCGATGGGTAGTTTTATGAACCTAATGAAAGTCTGACAAGACCTCTGTAGGTACCATGAATGTAAAAATACTCATGAGAACCAGATTAACCTTCAGTGCGGCCTTTGGAAGTATTTATAGTGAGAGCCGAAAACGTCTGAGAACACGAGACTTTGGTTGGTATTCTGAGACGCTTCCGCATTTTACTTCAGCTATTTCCAAAGGCCGAAAAGGAGATCAGTCGGATGGTAATGAGTGTTTTTTAGGTTCACGGTACAGGAGAGTCAGTCTATCACCAGGGTCATAAAATTACCCAGAGAAATTTTCAAAACTCCTAGAGAAGCCTTGTCTGTACCAGCATTCCAAGAACGGCATGTGAGGCACAGACCCGCCCCCCACCCTCCCTGCACGAGTCAGCATCGCCGGAACGTGATGACGCTGATTCCCCCCTCCCCCCCCCCACCCCTTACCCGCAGGCACGCCATGAAATCCTATTACTAATTATTTCGCCGCCATCCATTCTTCAAAGTGCGGCGAGCATAATTCTCATCCTCTCTGTGGTTACTCAACTATACTAAAACCGCAATCACGGCTCAAAAGCATTAGGGAAACATAGCCTGTGTCTTTGTGGGTTGCTGTGTGATACCTGTCCGCGGCAGCTGTCCGCATAGAAAAGAGTCTGTGCTGAAACACTGTCGGGTAATCCCCCATATATTTCCATACACTCTCCATGCGTTGTTTTTGGAGTTTTGTTGTGTTGGTACAATGTGTCGCAGGAATGTATAAAGTGAAACATTTTTGCATTGTTATAAGGCTACCACGGATGCATCTGCCCATGGACAGACGACCACTCTCGATTTCCGTACCTCTCTTATTTTCGACATAGCAGCATGTCACTGAGGTTCTTTTTGCGAGCCATCAGTGTGGGTACAATGCATAGCAGCAATGTGTAAAGTGAAGCATTTTTGTGCTGTTAGAAAGCTACCGTCGATGCGTCTATAGTGTTAGAAGGATACGTATACACCCTCGACTTCCACGCATGTCTTCTTTATGTCAGTGCAGAAAAGTGTTCCTCCGAGGTCACGTGGTCACCAAAGGCCATACCTGTGCTGTAGTTACCTGTAGCACCGGGATCCACACGCGGAGAACGAGCGCGGCCACATAACTCACCTGTGGACAAGAAAGAATCATTAGAAGATGCAGCTAAGTTTTGTTACATACAACATACAGACATTTATGGGTCTGAGATTGTTATAATCGAGGAAGACAATGAATGGCTAGGTTACAATAAGTATGCATGGTAGGTCTAAAATATAACACAAACAAAAATGTATACAGTTACTCGTTTGGTAGAACAGTAAAATATCAACACAGTAAATTGTTTTCATTCTTTTTATATCGGTATCAATTATGTTCTGACAATGGTCGGTCGTACAACTTACGTAATTTCCATCACTGACTTGTCGGCACTGCGAAGCTATTTTTATCGTCTGGACCCTTTGGGATAATGAGACCTTTACGTTAACGCCCCCCATTTATTGCATCAAAACCTGGAACACAACTCCCCTGGTAACATCGGGCTTACATGCAGCACTGAATCAATTTATCACAAAATACAAAACAAAATCCCCAACTAAGCAACTATGATAGGAGAGATTATGACATTCGCTTTACGTCCACAACGGGCTTTTTTTATATATACATTTACGGGCTTTTTTTTTATTAGTTTTTTTCTTTTTTTTTGCCCTTGAGCTGTTTCCTATACTGTAAAAAAAAAAAAAAAAAAAAAAAAAACGGGACGCGGAAACTAAACAACTAACATGCAACATACAACAGAGACAGGGCAGAGGACGACATCCGTACATTCACGACAGAAGCACAAGTGATACGACAACGAGGGAGCTTACGAGTTCCAGGTCTCACTCCTGTATTGGGTCGTGCAGAGTGAAGGATAGTCAGGGCAACACATCGTTTGGCTCCTCTCGTCCTGTCTGCTAAGGGGGAGGTGGGGGAGAGCGTATTCGCCAAAACATATGGTCTTGAGTCATGAATATCCCTCATCACCCCTATTCGCTGCCTCCCCTTCCTGCTGGTCTCGAGAGTTTGGGCGATGTAAACACGAACCTCACACCACTTCGCTACCATGCACTCACTCTCTCCCAAAGTTTCCCTGTGTGCCATTATTAGCGGCAAAACCAAACTATATTCTCCGTAATGTTTCTTTATTTTCTACTCGACATCAGATACTAAAGAGATCCCCTGTATATGTAACGCCGAACTCAAAACGAGGAGAGTGATGGCTGGGGATCGAGAGTTCAGTACGTGATCAGACCATGGTGGATGACGCAAACACACGCGCACATACACATCTTATCACCCACAGCTGAAGAGGGTGCAAAGTGTTGGCAAACTGATAAACCTGCTATAAACGGACCAAGACTCATAATAACTGATCAATGATGGATGACTAACCCCAATCTTTGCTCAATAAGGGATTTTTTTACAACAGGGGAGGCAGCTCAAGGGCAAAAGATAAAGACCACAACAATAAAGCTCACCAGACGCTCCTCCGATTAAAGAACAGAGATTGAGTGGACAGAAGAGAGGTCACCCAATCCTTACCATCACGGAAAAGAACTATAATGAATGCATTGGCTCCTGAATAACACGATTGGGATATTAAAGGTTGCATATTGTAATGAACGACAGATAGCTACGTCATTCTTCACGCTAAAGGAGACGAGGCGATGGCAAAACAAAATTAGCATATCCATGGTGTTTGTGTTTCTGCTCGCCCGGTGTGTTGCAAGGCTAGACCGAATTATATGTAGATTCACTTGATAGATAGATAGATAGAAAGAGAGATAGAGAGAGAGTAGTATTTTTAGCGTGCGCGCGCGCGCACACACACACACACACACACACACACACACACACACACACACACACACACACACACACACACACACACAAAAATAAACAAACACACACACGCACACTCCGTTCAATCAGTCTACTGCAGAGAAATCCTTCACACACACACACACACACACACACACACACACACGCGCGCGCGCGCCGCCAAGTTAGTATTCTAGTGGAAGGTTCGCCATGCACTCTTTTACTAGCTCAGTTTCCTCCACTATCAAAAAATAGGAAAAGAAAAGAAAAACAAGAGAAAGGATAAGAAAAGATAACGAGAAGTATAGGAAACAAATGATAGGATATTAAATGTCAGATAAGGAAAAGAATAGAAAATGAAGGGAAAGGAGTGTGAAAAAAGCGAAACAAGAAAGAAAAGGAGTAAGAAAAACGAAAAAGGGAAAAGAAAAAAAAATTAAGGAGGAAAAAGAAGAAAGGAAGGAAACAAAAAAAAATAAAGTCTAAAAAATGAGGAAAAGAAAAGAAAAGGTGTGGGAATGAAAGGAAAATGGATGAAAAGGGAAAAAAGGAAAGAAGAAAACCAAGAACACAACAGAGAAGAAGAAAAATGAAAAGAAGAGCAAGCCGGCAGCATTTCCTCCTCCGGCCATACCAGAAACTTTTCACTCAACGAAACTACACTTGAAGATTATAAAGTAAATGGAATGCAAGACATCTATCTCTGTCAACTCCTCTCTCTCTCTCTCTCTCTCTCTCTCTCTCTCTCTCTCTCTCTCTCTCTCTCTCTCTCTCTCTCTCTCTCTCTCTCTCTCTCTCTCTCTCTCTCTCTCCCCCCCCCTCTACCCCACACCTCTCACTTTCCTCCAGTTCGAGATATCATTCTTCTTTCCCCCTTTTTTATCTTTCTTTCTAACGGAGAGATAACTTTCCCTTATACTCCCGACGCGGCACGGTTCTCTCTCTCTCTCTCTCTCTCTCTCTCTCTCTCTCTCTCTCTCTCTCTCTCTCTCTCTCTCTCTCTCTCTCTCTCTCTCTCTCTCTCTCTCTCTCTCTCTCTCTCTCTCTCTCTCTCTCTCTCTCTCTCTTGTCGACTCACTCCCAGTCATCGGGACCTGGGCGTGGTGGTGGTGGGGGGGGGGGGAGAGAGAGAGAGGGAAGAAGAGGGAAGGAAGGGGAGAAGGGGAAGACAGGTTGTGGTGAGAAACGGGGATGGGGTTGAAGTGGGAAGTGAGAGGAAAGTGAAGGTGGAAGTGAAAAGGGGAGGGAGAAGAGCGGAGAGGAGGCGAAGGGGAAGGTAAGGATGGGATGCATGGGAAAGGTCAAAAGGACGGAGGGGGAACGTGATCGGATGGGGTGGAGTTAAGGGGTGGAGAAGATGGGTTGGGTCTATGGATGGAGAGTAAGGGTGGGGATGGAGGGTGTTAGGAAGTTGGGGGCAGGTTACAATAGAGAAGAGGGGCAAAAAGAACTTGAGGGGAAGGAGGTGGAGGTAGAAGTGAAGTTGGAGGGGAAGAGGGGAGAGAGGAAAGAGCAAAAGGGGGATGCTTTGGGTTGGTAACAAAAGAATATGCAGAAAAAGGCGTAGAGAAACAGTACTTAGGTGAGGTGGATGAGGAGGAAGAGGTGGAGAAGTGGAAGAGTTGTAACATGAAAGATAAAGGTAAAAAAGGATGGTGGAGGAGGAAAAGGTGAAGAGAGAGGAAGTGATTACTGAAGCGAGGTGGATGAGGAGGAAGAGGTGGAGAAGTGGAAGAGTTGTAACATGAAAGATAAAAGTAAAAAAGGATGGTGGAGGAGGAAAAGTTAAAGAGAGAGGAAGTAATTATTGAGTCGAGGTGGATGAGGAGGAAGAGGTGGAGAAGTGGAAGAGTTGTAACATGAAAGATAAAGGTAAAAAAAGATGGTGGAGGAGGAAAATGTGAAGAGAAAGGAAGTGATTATTGAGGCGAAGTGGATGAGGAGGAAGAGGTGGAGAAGTGGAAGAGTTGTAACATGAGAGACGAAGGTAAAAAAGGATGGTGGAGGAGAAAAGGTGAAGAGAGAGGAAGTGATTATTGAGGCGAAGTGGATGAGGAGGAAGAGGTGGAGAAGTGGAAGAGTTGTAACATGAGAGATGAAAGTAAAAAAGGATGGTGGAGGAGAAAAGGTGAAGAGAGAGGAAGTGATTATTGAGGTGAGGTGGATGAGGAGGTCGAGTAACATGAGTGAAAGAGTTGTGGAATGAAAGATGAAGGTAAAGAAGGGTGGTGGAGGAGGAGGAAAAGTGGAGAAAGAGGAAGTGATTATTGAGGTGAGGTGGATGAGGAGGTCGAGTAACATGAGTGAAAGAGTTGTGGAATGAAAGATGAAGGTAAAGAAGGGTGGTGGAGGAGGAGGAGGAAAAGTGGAGAAAGAGGAATGAATTACCGAGGTGGGAACTGTAAATGGGACGAAGCAGGGAAGTGAAGCCAAAAGGAGGAGAGGTAGGGTAAAAAAAGTAAGAGAAGGGAAGGGAATATTGAGGTGGAAAAACTGTGGCCGGGAGAACGGAAGTGAAGCAGCGTAGTGGAGGAGGTGAGGCGGGAAAGGCAGGGAAGAGAAGGGAACATTGTGGCATTGAAGATGGAGGTGAAGGAGCACGAAGGAGGAGGAGGAGGAGGAGGTGAGGTTCGAAGAGAGGGGAAGGGAATACTGGGGAGCCTGGAGGAGAGGGGAGATAGGGGAGAGGGGAGAGGAGAAAGCGGAGAGCCAGCGTTATTGAAGTCGCGCGCTCTCAAACTTCCACAATACAGAAATCTCATTTTCATATTTCTCTTAAAAGTGCTTGTGACCCGCCAGCCCAGCTCCTGCAGAAGCCTCCTGATGATTATCGGGCTTTATTAACTTCTGGGGGCACGAGAGAGAGAGAGAGAGAGAGAGAGAGAGAGAGAGAGAGAGAGAGAGAGAGAGAGAAATAAACATTCATTCAACTGATCAGACAGAAGTATACACTAAATCCCTTTAAACCACACATTTTAGTGCCCCGAAACAGACACACAGACAGACAGACAGACAGACAGGTAAATCAGGGCTCTCTCACCTGCTGTCTGTCATTCCAGCACTCAGTGGATCAGGGATAGGTGATTGAAAGGGAATGACTAACTGAATTAACCAAGGCGAACTTTCTTTTTTTGCGGTTGAAAGATTGAAGGGACGCACATAATCATCGTCATCATCATCACTAAAATATACATCACCATCATCATCATCATCATCATAAATAATTTGCCATGTTTTTCAATAAAGTGTTAAATATTATTGTGCGCTTTCGGGTAAATATATTTCCTGCACACAGAGGCTTTTCAAAGAGATGTAGGTCAGCGACTGATGAATATATGCTACACACACACACACACACACACACACACACGCGCGCGGTGATATATCAATCGAGTACCGGTTAGGATATAAATGCGGGCACGTAAAACAGACGCAGGGAATATAAAAAGAGGTGACAGATTATTACAGCGCCTCTTTATGTACGGGACGGGCGGCGACACATCACAGGCAGCGAAACTTGGAAATGACTCAATTGACCCCCCCTGTACCCCTCTCCCCTCCCCCTTCCGTCCTCAGCCCCTCTTCAGTACCCCCTCTCCCTTCCCCACCTCCTCCATGCAGCCCCTCTCCCTCTCTGTTTACTCACCTCCTTCCCTTCCCCTCACCACTTCCTCCTCTACCTCTCTCCCTTCCTTCCCCTCATCCCGTTTCCTTCCTCAGCTCCTCTCCCTCACCTTTACTCCCTCTTCCTTCCTTCCTCACCCTCCCTCCCTTCCTTTCTCCCCTCCTCCTTCACCCACTCTCCTTTCTTTCCTTATTTCCTCTGCTTTATCTTCGCCCCCTCTCCCTTCCTCAGTCCCTCCCCTTTTCCCCTCTCTCCCTCTCTTTTCCCTTCAACCCCACTCCTTTCCCTCCTCTGTTCCTCTCCACATTCTCTCCCTCTCCGTTCCTCATCTTCTTCCCTGCACTCCCTCTCCTCTCCTCACTTCTTCCTCCTCCTCCTTCCCCAATCCACCTCTTTCTTTCATCCCATACCTCTTATCTTTTACTTCCTCACCTCCTTTCTAACACTCCTTCCCCACTTCTTCCTTTCATCCCAACTTTATCCCTCGCATCTCTTCTCCCCTCCTTCCTCACCCCCTCTCCCGCACTCTCTTCTTTTCTCACCTCCTCCTTCGTGTCTCTACCCCCTCCCCTGGACCCTCAAACCTCTTTACTCTCTTTCTGTTTTCCTTCTCCACTTATGCGTCACACTCTCTCCCTCTCTTCCTCTCTTCTTTCTACTTCCCCTTTTTGCACGCACGCGTCCCCCTTTCATCATCCTCTTCCTCTGTCTATCTTCCTCCTCCATCCACGCGTCTTCATCTCATTCTCTTCCTCTCTTCCTCAGTCTTCTTCCCTCCTCCACCCACTATTCCCCCTCTCATCTCCTCTCCCTCCCTCCCTCGCTCTCCCGCTTCCCGCCAAGGCTCGCATGAAAGGCACTGTTGTGACAATTAAAGATCAAGTCAAACACCTCCGCTCCGCTGCTCCGCCGGCCATAAACTTCCTGGGTCTATTTTGATGTCATGGGGCTGACGACGACGCCATCTCCACCGCATGCAGCCTCCTCCACCACCTCCACCACTATCATCTCTTACACCCCCACCACCACCACTTACACCACCACTACCATCACCATCACTGCTACTACTCCTGCTGCTGCTATTTATACTATACTGACTTGGATGCTTATTATGCTGCACCCAAAATAATGCAAAAAATCATGATAATATAAAGACTACTACTACTACTACTAATAATAATAATAATAATAATAATAATAATAATAATAATGCTACTACTACTACTACTACTACTACTACTAATAATAATAATAATAATAATAATGCTACTACTACTACTACT
>NC_066520.1:16490830-16508330 GCF_024679095.1 Eriocheir sinensis
TGGACCATGATGGAATGTTGCTCTTCATATATCATCGAAAGCAACTACAACGCAATACACTAAATAACAAAAACATCTGACTATTTACTGGTGAACTAGAGAATTAACCAACTGTACGAATGTATAAAGGAAATAAGTCTGTATGTAAGAAAGTTTGAAGGAATGAAAAAAGAAGTAATATTGAAGGATAGTTAGTAAATTCATTCATCTTATTAAACGAGAGAAAATATGTATAGATGGAACTAAACTAAATAAACAAAGAAACAGGTAAAAACACACACATACACGAATTTAACGAGCTAGCCATCCACCATAACACACACACACACACACACACACACACACACACACAAGTTTATTCCCCTCTTTTCCCTTTGTATCGCGGGCCAAACAACTCACTCACTTATGGAAGACAACTCTATTCTTCAGTACGGAAACAAAAATGGACTCATAAAATACGAAACCTATTACCCTAAGCTCCCTCTCACCCCCTCACACCCCCAACACCATCACTCAAAGCCCTACCCTCACCCCCACCAACCACCCCAGCCTATATAACCGTCACTCACACCTCCACCCTGCCCAGCCTATCCCTTCCACATAGCAAGCTCCACCCCCACCTCACCTCACCTCCATACCATCACTCAAACTCCCCCTTTATGAACAGTTCCCCTTCCTCCCCATCCCCTTACAAGTTCCCCCTACATGCATCCCCCTTCCCCCTTTCGTATGTAGCCTCCCCTTCCCATCCCCTGAGTTTTTCCTCCCCTTTCCTCTTATGACGAGTTCCCTTTCCCCTTTACCTTCAGTTTTCCCTTGTTCTCCCTTCTTTCTACCCCTTCCTATATTCTCCCCTACATGGGCATACTAGAAAGCCTTGTCCAGCCCATTTCCACCCACTAAGTTTTCCCTTCCATTTCTTCTGTTTTTAGTTCCCATTCTCCTTTCTCATCCCTTTCTTTCTGCTCCTTTCTATATTCGCCCCTTCCCATTTCCACACTAATCTTGCTTTTTTCATCTTATTTCTAGTTTCTCTTTCTCTTTCTCTTCAGTTTTCCCTTTTTCTATAATTGCCTCTACTCCTCTCTATGTCCTTAACCTCTATCACCTCCCCTTCTGTACCTCCCCTGGACCTGATTCCCCCCTCCCCATTCCCTCCCCCCCCCTGCAATCCCCTACCTCTACCCTCCCTAAAGCATCACCTCTTCTATCTCTCTCAGTACCCTAAGCCCCTCTTCCATACCCACACCGCTTCCCCTTCTGCTCTCTTCCTCCCTCATTCCACCAGAGAAATATTGCCTCTCCCGCTTCCCCTACCTCTCCCCCCTTCCCCTTGGCTACTCTCATCCTTCCCCTCACCCCCTATCCATCACCCTAGTACCATCACCACTCCCCTCCCTTTACCTCCTTTCTCTATCCACTCTTCCTGCTGACTATCCCCTTTTTTTTTCTCCTTCCCCTTTAAAGTTATCCCTGTTTACCCATACCATCACGACTCCCATTCCTCCCTCCTCTTCCCTTCATAACTCTACCTGCCCTTACCTTCCACTAACCCCCCTGACTCTGCCTTTCTCCCTTCCTCCCCTTGCCTTCTCTTACCTTTCCTTATTCCTTACTCGGCCTATACCCTTCTATCCCTTATCGTTATCCCATTTCCTTTCTCCAAACACTGCTCGTCCCCTCTTCCCTAAATCTACCCATTCCTCCCCCTCTCTATCAGTACCTGCTTATCCATGCATCCCATACCATCATTACCTTACCTTTTCCTCTTCCTGCCCTCATCCCAAGTCTCCCCATTTCTCCTCCTTTCCCTCTCTCCTATATTTATCCCCATTCCTTTCCCCCTCTATAGCAATACCTATCCATCCATGCACCTCGTAGCATCAAAACCTTACCCTCGCTCCCTCCTGAACCATTCTGCACTTTTTTTCTCTCCCCTCATTCCCTTTTCCCTCTTCCCACCATCTCTCCCCATTCCCTTTTCTCTCTCTCTCTCTCTCTCTCTCTCTCTCTCTCTCTCTCTCTCTCTCTCTCTCTCTCTCTCTCTCTCTCTCTCTCTCTCTCTCTCTCTCTCTCTCTCCCCCATAACCCTACCCTTTTCCCCTTTTCCTAAACCATTTCGCCCTTTTTTTTTGGCTGCTCTCATCTCCCTTCATCGCCCTTCCCCCTTTCATCCCCCTTTTCCCCGTCCCCTGCCCCGTTGCTGGCGTCATTAACTGCCCCTTCCCTCTGCCCTCTATCTCTTCCCATTCCTCCCTCTCTATACCATAGCCTTACCCTTTTCCCCTCTTCCTAAACCATTTCGCTCTTTTTTTATGCTGCTCTCATCTCCCTTCATCGCCCTTCCCCCTTTCATCCCCCTTTTTCCCCCTCCCCCCCGTTGTTGGCGTCATTAACTGCCCCTGCAAAACACACGTCACGCCCTGTTATTAATGTCTGACTCCTGGCCGCCACGCCGCGCCTCATGCATACGTCAAACAAGTGCGTGCGGCAATTTTTGAAAACGCTGCATGGGGTTGTAATATACGTTGAAATGCTTGCTTGTCTGCTCTCCCTCCCGCCCTCCCGCCCGTTCGCTCGCTGCCACCACTCTTATGACTCTTTACTTACTGGACTTACTGGACTTACTACCCTGTTTTTCTCTCTTTCATTCTCTCTTTCTCTCTTTCATTTCCTATACTTCCACTCCTCCCACTCACTTCTCCTTTCTCTCCTTATTCTCTTATTTACTACTTCTCCTCCTTACTCCCTCTCCTTCTCCTACCTCCACCTTTTCCTTTTTCCTTCCTCTCTTTCTCCCATCATCAAATTTTACTAACTCCCCTCCCTTGTTTTTCTCTCTTATTTTACTCTTCCTTCCTCTTTCTCTCCCTTTCCTCTTCCCCCATCATCCTTTTCTTACTGTTCTCCCTTGTTTTCTTCTCTTCTACTCTGTTTTTTTCTTTCTTTTCCTATACTTCTACTTACTTCTTACTCTCCTTACTCTCTCCTACTTACTGATTCCTCTCTTGTTCCCTCTCATTCTCCTTCCTCCATACACATATTCTTTCCTCTCTCTCTCTCTCTCTCTCTCTCTCTCTCTCTCTCTCTCTCTCTCTCTCTCTCTCTCTCTCTCTCTCTCTCTCTCTCTCTCTCTCTCTCTCTCTCTCTCTCTCTCTCTCTCTCTCTCTCTCTCTCTCTCCTCCGTCTACACTTCCTCCCTCTTTCACCCTCTCCTTCTGTCTCCTTTTCCTTCCTTCCTCCTACTCCCCTTCTTCCCTCTTTCTAAACAAGTAATATAATAAAAAAAAACTATATATATATAAACATTCGTGCTTTCGTTTCAACGCACGCACACTTGCTCTCTGCGCCACCTCAATATATCGATGCACATAAAGAGAGAGAGAAAGAGAGAAGAAAAAAAGAGAAGAGCGAAAGGTATGAGAAAATATAGCATGAGGCGTAATAGTGAGTGATTTTTTTTTTTTTAGAATACGTAAAGACCTTTCCCGTAACTGTAAATAAAAAAGAGTAATGATTTAAGTTTATAGTGAAGAGGAATGCGTGAAAGGTATTGGAGGATATAGCGTGAGGTGTAAGAGTGAGTTTATTTTTCCAGAATATGTAAGGACCTCTCTCCGTGACTGTTAAAAAGTGTTATTTATGATTTAGGTTTTAGTGAAGAGTAATGCGCATTTCCCTCCACGCATTGCAATATATCGATAAAAAGAGTCAACGGAGGGGGGGAGAGAGAGAGAGAGAGAGAGAGAGAGAGAGAAAAGAGATATTACGCCACTCTTTTCTCTCTTTCTTTCTCTTTAAGTCTAATACGCGTGGAGTCAACATCTCGACTCTGTGGACACGAAGAGAGGGAACCTGCTAAGCCTTCCTCCTCCTCCCCTCATATATCTCTCTCTCTCTCTCTCTCTCTCTCTCTCTCTCTCTCTCTCTCTCTCTCTCTCTCTCTCTCTCTCTCTCTCTCTCTCTCTCTCTCTCTCTCTCTCTCTCTCTCTCTCTCTCTCTCTCTCTCTCTCTCTCATACATTCCATCAGTTGCTCATAAATACATTCCGTTTTCTTTCTTCTGTTTCTCCTCTTTCCTTCATTTTCTTCACCTTCATTTTTTTCGTGTTTTTATTTATTTTGGTTTTCTTGTTCTTACGTTTGCTTTTTCCTTCTCCTGCTTATCCCCTTTCCTTCATTTTCACCTTCTATATCTCCTTTTACTGTTATTTTTTTGGGGGGGGGTTTCTTGTTCTTTTCTTCTACTTCCATTTTCCTCCTTTTGTTCCCCCACTTTTCTTCATCTCTTTTTTTCCCTTCATCTTCATCTTTTCTCTTTTCTTCTTGTTTTTGGTCTTTTTCTTCTTGTTCAATCTCTTTCTCTGTCTCCTCCTTCTCTTCCCAGTCTACTCACTCCTCCTCGTCACTTTCCTCCTTTCCTTAACCTCACATCTTCCTCCTCTCCTCTCACACCTCTTACCTGTCACCTCTTCACCTCCTCCCTCCCTTCCCTCTGTCCCCTTCGTCCATTTTCTTCTCCTGTTTCACCCTCTCACATTCTACCTTCCTTCCCTTATTCCTCTCATTCCACATTCTCTCCCTCTTTCATCTCTTCATTCCCTCACTTCTAATCTTCTCTCCTTTCCTCCAGCGCCTCCCTCCCTTTCACCTCTTCCTCCTCATTTCTTCCACTTTTCTTCAATCCCCTTTATCTCTCTCTTCTATCCCTCTTCCCTTTATCCTCCCTTTTTACCTATTTCTTCTCCATTTCTTCAATCCCCCTTTTCTCTCTTCAACGACTATTAATTCCCTCTCCCCCTTTGCCTATTCACTCCCCATTTCTTTACTCTTCTTCAGTCCCCTTTTTCTCTTCTCTACCTCTCTTCAATCCCTTCCCTGTTTGCCTATTCCCTCTCCACTTCTTCCACTCTTCCTCACCTTTCCCCTTTTCTCCATCCTCCTCTCACCTACTCATCCTTCACTTCTACCCTGCTTCCACCTCCTCCAGCATCCCCTCCCTTTCCATCTCTTCATCCCCTCTCTACCTACTCTCAGCTTCTCATGCACCCCCTCTCCCTCCCCCCCACCTTCAAGCCTCTCCCGCCGCCCCCCATCACGTTCTAAGTCCCGGCGAGAGGGGAAAATACGACACACAAACACTTAACTCCATCTGAGGAGGGGCCGTGATCCGCTTTGAGGTATTTTCCCCGTATTTGAGGTATTTTCCCTATGTCTGAGTGTGCTCCTCCGGCTTACCTTTTCCCTTCCCTTCCGATCCTCGAATTTCCTCGCTTTTCCCTCTGCTCTGTGCGTGTGATGGGGTGGGGTTGGTTGGTTGTATGTTTGATTGCTTTTTTTTTTACAACAAAGGAGACAGCTCAAGGGCACAAAAAAAAAGGAAACAGTAATAAAATAAAAAAAGCCCGCTACTCGCTGCTCCTAAAAAGAATCCAAAGAGGTGGCCGAAAGTGGGGTCAATTTCGGGAGGAGAAGTGTCCTGATACCCTGATTGTTTGTTTTGTTTGTTTCATGTGTATGTGTTGGCTATTTAGTACATGTTATCACGTTTTTGGAGCACTAGTTTGACGTGGTGAACAGGCTACGTGCGGCAACGACAGACAGGTAGACGGATGCAATCAATTCATAAAGGTATATTTGTAGTACCTTGACGAAGAGTACGCCTCCTCATCACGTCGCCACATGCCAACAGTCTTTCATTCCCTATACTTCCACCTCTACTCCTTACTCTTTCCTACTTACTATTACTACTACTTACTCTCTCCTCCACCTTTTTTTTTTACCTCTCCAACTCTCTCCTTCATCTTTTCCTTCCTCTTTCCTCTTTCTAAACAGTTAAAAAAATGTATATACGGTATTTAAACTTCATGGCTATCCCCCTTCCAGAATGACCAGAAAGTTCAGTCAACGGCCTCAGGTACCCGGCGGCGGAGGAGTGCCTGGTTACGGTAGCGATCAGGGTCACTCTCCGGAGCAAGGGGTGCAGGAATATTCGGGGTAATGGTAAACGCCGCCGATGCTTACTGAACCTTTGCACTTACGTCATGGCGATTTTGGGAACGGAAGCTGATTTGTTAGAACTTATGATAGAGCTGTCGAATATCGAATGGGATGGTGCAGGACTCGGTGAAGTGCGGGGGCTGGAAGAGGAACGTTTGTAGCGGCATTGGAAGCCAAATGCACAAGGTAGACAAGATTGGAAAGGCTTGGAAGAGGCTACTGTTGTGCTTTGGCATGATAAAGACTTGATGATGATGATGATGATGACGCATTATCTATCTATATCTGTCTTCGCTTCTAACACACACACACACACACACACACACACGACCCCTGCACAAGCATTCACTAGCCTCTCCACTCACACACTCACACACATATTTACAAAAACTTCCTTTCTCTCACACAATACCAATTCTTTACCACTCTTTAGACACACACACACACACACACACACACACACAGAACCTCCCCCCCCCCTTCCCCTCCCTACCCTCCCTACTTCCCCAGCCATTGCATATTGAATTTTCACGCAAGCAATCAATAGCAAAATAACGGATGAAGAGCCTCGGTGCATAAATAAAGCCTCGAACTGAATAATAAATAGGACATAAATACTGCCGTGGCTTGGGTCCGATAATAGCCCAGCAAATTTAGCCAATAGCCAACCGGACCCGCGCCAGCCATAACTTCGCAGCGAGAGAGAGAGGGAGAGAAGGGGGGGGGGGGGGTACCTTATCCAATTCATCTTATCCACACACACACACTTGCAGTAAACGGGACGCAGACACTTGTTTAACTATGGCCCAAAACTGCCTTCTCAGAAAACACGGAAAAAAGAGAGGTATTGTAATGCTGTCTTCAGATATACACAGAAGGAAGAGTTTGGGCATTTCAATTAATAGTGAAAGTGTTGTTTGAGTTTGCATGAAAATCTGTCGTATCCCCCAATATTAGATAAACAGTATAAATCATTTCTGCTTTCATTTATAGGAGAATTGATTAGCGGGCATTTTTGTTTTCATTTTTGCCCTTGAGCTGCTTCCTCTACGGTAAAAAAAAAAAAGCATAAAGAAATAATGATGAAATAGTGTTGGCATCTTACATATCAACTAAACCAATGCATTAGCCTATTATAAATCAATGTGAATAAATAAAATAAATAAATACATGGAAATATAATAACAAAACAGGGTTGGCTACTTATGCATCGATTAAACCAATGCATTATATACCTTAAAATAAAGTAAGTAAAAATGAAATAAATAAATACATGAAAAACAATAATAAAATAACGTTCGCCAACTACACATCGACTAAATCAATGACATACCCGTAAATCACATTCATGACTACTACTCCGACTTTTTATTCTTTCTTTACACTTCGATTCCTCAAATGTGGGAGCCGCTTAACCTTCTCACGCAAAGGACCCTAAATTACTACCCCGGGATTCGAAGTACGACCCTTTATAACAGTCTTTACCGCGTGCCAATGGCGTAGCGAACACCCGATCCCAAACTTTTTTCGCTGTACCTGTGAATTAGTTGAACGTATATGATTGACTCACGATATAGCGAAGTAATAAGTACCTAGCATTGATGTATGATATCTCTCTCTCTCTCTCTCTCTCTCTCTCTCTCTCTCTCTCTCTCTCTCTCTCTCTCTCTCTCTCTCTCTTGTTTTTCCTTTCCTTTACTTCCTTTTTATTCCCTGCATTATCTTCATTTCCTGCCCTTCGTTCTTTCATCTTTCACACACACACACACACACACACACACACACACACACACACACACACACATTAATATACCAAACACTCCTTTCCAAACACACACACTAAAAAAAATAAAGAGCTATGAGATGTGAAAAAAAATATACAAAGAAGAAGGTGGCCGCATTATTTCTGTTGAGTTATCCCTAAAAATGCGTAAAAAAGGAACCAAACAATAAAATACATTAACAAACAAACACGCAAATAAAGTTAGATATACGATGCCTTCAGCCAGTCACGAACTTAACTCGTTTAAAAGAAAGACAAAAAAAAGACGAAGAAGAAAAAAAGTCGGTATCACACTCCGTAAAACTATCCACGCAAGAGGCAAATAAATAAATAAAATAAATAAACAGATAATGAGAAATAAAATAAATTGACAATAAAACAAAAGAAAATGGACGGCACTCAAAACAAACACAAAAAATAATAACAAACAAAACAGCTAATAAAAAAAAACAA
Source organism: Eriocheir sinensis (assembly GCF_024679095.1). Taxonomy (NCBI): domain Eukaryota; kingdom Metazoa; phylum Arthropoda; class Malacostraca; order Decapoda; family Varunidae; genus Eriocheir; species Eriocheir sinensis. Next base: position 16,499,066 of record NC_066520.1, read on the forward strand.
TTAAAGAAGATAAATATAAATAAGTATGTCACGTGAGGAGAGAGAGAGAGAGAGAGAGAATATAATAGGAAAGGAAGGCCGGAGAAACACAGGGAAGGAGGTAAATGGAGAAAGGAAAGAGAAAGGAGGAGGAAAGAGGGAAATATGGGAGGAAAAGGAAAATACCAAAGAAGAAATGATAAGGGAGAAAGAGGAAGGAGAAAAAAAAGGAGAGGTGAGAGGTGGAGAATGTGGAGAACGGAAGAGGGGAAAGAATATGAGAAGGAACAGAATAGAGAAGTGGATGAGGTGGCGTAGGAAAAGTGAGGAGAAGGAGGAAGAGAAAGGAGAGAAGACATAAGAGGATGACGATGTAGAGTAAGCAAGAGAAGGGGATGGGTAAGAGGAAGGTAAAAAGGAAGAGGGGAGACGATGTAAATAATTTGGACCAGGCAAGAAGAGGAAGAGAGGGGAGATAAGAGGAGAGAGAGAGGGAGAGAAAATAAAGAGATGAGAGGTGGATAAAGTGGAGTAAACAAGAGAAAGGAGGAAGGGAAGAAGAGGATGAGAGAGGGAGGAGGAGATGGGGGAGGGACGCCAACCCCTTCCATCACACAGGCTCGCTCGCTCGCTGTTGACGAAAGTTTTGTCTGATAAAGAATTTAATGATACGAGAATAAGTGGAGCAGGAACGAGTTTAATAGCATCGGTGTGGGCGAAAGTTGACGTGACTGAAGAGGCTTGTGAGGCATGGGGGGGAAGGATTGTTGATGATGGTGGTTAGGTGATAGTGAGGATGGTGGTGGTAATGTTTGTGGTAGTGGTAGCATACAGAGTTATGATGGTGTTAGTTATGGTAGTGGTGATGGTGGTAATGGTAGTTGTGATGGTGGTGGTGGAGGTGATGATGGTGTTGGTAATAAAGGTGGTAGAAGTCGTATTATTGGTGGTGATGCGAGTGGTGGAAGTGGTTGTAGAGATGTTACTGGTAGAAGTTGAGGTGGAAATGGTGTTAGTAGTAGTGGTGGATGGTGGTAGTGGTAGTAGTGGTGGTGGTGGCAGTAGTAGTAGTGGTGGTGGTGGTGGTGGTGGTGATAAAAGGAGTGGTAGTAGTAGTAGTAGTAGTAGTAGTAGTGGTAGTAGTAGTTGTAGTAGTGGTGGTGGTGGTGGTGGTAGGGACAAGGGCACAGGTAAGGAAAGTCGCGAAAGTTGAGGTAATAATGTGAGAATGTTCTTTGATGCGAGATGACGGGGTCTCGGGCCCTTTAAAGTGGGAGGTAATGTGGTTCCTCTCTCTCTCTCTCTCTCTCTCTCTCTCTCTCTCTCTCTCTCTCTCTCTCTCTCTCTCTTCTGCGAGCTGTTAAATTCATGACAAACTAGACGTATTATTTTTCTGTAAGCTAAAATCACCCTACATGAGAGAGAGAGAGAGAGAGAGAGAACACACACACACACACACACACACACACACACACACACACACACACACACACTCACACACAAGCGAAAGACAGGAAGAAACGTGCGGTGAAGTGTCAGTAGCTTTGTTGTTGTTGGTGGTGGTGGTGGTGGTGGGCCTCAGGTGGTGGTGTGGGCCCCAGATGGTGGTGGTGGTGATGAAATAGTGCAATTCTGATTCAGGTGGTGGTGGTGGTGGAGGTGGTGTTGTTGTTGTTGGTGGTGGTGGTGGTGATGTTCCTCTTTTCTCACACCCAAGGCATTTCCAGCTCATGTGTTACTGAGAGCGCACACACACACACACTCACACAACCCCCCCCCTACTTCCTCCCCCACAGACCCCCCCCCCCCTCCTTTCCCTTCCCCAAACACGGCGAAGAACAGTTTCACACTCGCTCGCCGGTTTCGTGGACTTGACATTTCTCTCACACAAACAACTCACACCGCCGCGACATTTCACATCCAAAATTCATAACTGCTTGAGACACCAAACAGAATACCAATGAGAATAATGTCTGCCGGGCTGCTGGGGAACGGAAGGAAGGAAGGAAGAAGGGAAGGAAGGTGTGTGTGTGTGTGGGGGGGGGGGGGAGGAGGGGGCGGTGGGTGTGTGTGTGTGTAGGTGTGTGTGTGGGTGTGTGGGTGTGAGTGTGTGTGTGTGTGTGTGTGATAATTTTGCTACATCGTTTACTTTGGCTATAAATCATTCTTATTTGTATTCCTTTGATTTTAAATGTAATGTTTCGATGATAAATCTCTCTACATGACTATCTATCTAACTATCTATCTATCTTTTTATCTATCTATCTACCAATTAATCTATGTGTGTATGTGTGTCAGGGGAGGGGGGGGCGGCACACACACACACACACACACACACACACACACACACACACACACACACACACACACACACACCCTCCCCCCTCCATCCACCACACACATGCATGCCAGTGATAACAACAACAAATGAGGGTAATTACTCACTCCTTGCTCCCGTGAATCATCCTCCTTTGTATCGCGTGTGTATCGTCAGTCTACCTCCACGTGTTTTGTCCAGGTAAGCTCAGGTACACTCGATCAGCCACAGGTACACATCCACCTTCACCTGGCAATCTTTTTATAACACTCCTGCAATTTATTTTCCTAGACTTGGGTTTACGTTTTTTTTTCTTCAATACTAAACCGTTCTTTTGTTACGAGACTGATGTTAAGACGTTTTTTTCTGTACTATACTGCTACTTCTTTTGCTAAACTGATGTGAAGACGGTTTTTCTATATTAATCTCCCACTCAAGCAAGCAATATCGTCTTCCTCTCCCACTCCCCTCTCACTTCTTACCTCACCCATGTCAAGACCACAAAACTATCCCTCTCTCACTTAACCCCTTGACTGCGGATTTCCTACCAGAAGACCCCACCAAGCTACAGGAATGGAACAAAAAGTGGCTGCTACAATTCAGTGATGAAAAGTGTAAAGTCCTGCACCTTGGGAGGGGATACCCAGCACACCAATACCTCATGGGAAACACTCTACTATCCACCGCAGAGGCAGAGAAAGACCTGGGACTATAATATGTTACCAGGCTGCCAGTGAAGGCCAAATCCGTGCCAATCGCAGCGGACGGGTTAAAGAAATGTCACTCTCCCATTTCTCATTCATGTGAGAAATAATGTCTTCTCTTTCCCTCTCTACTCCTCCCCGTCCCCTTCCTATCCCTTCCCCTTTCCCCCTCCTCCCCCCATCCCTTTCTCTTCCCCCACTCAAGATGTAAACGCAATCCTTTTCTCCCACTTCAAGACAAAACGCAATAACACTCTCCCACTCAAGCAAGCAATACAGTCCCACTCCCTCCCTCTCCCCACTCTTCTTACCCTCCTCCTCCTCCTCCTCCTCCGCCTCCTCCTCCCCACCAGATTTGTGCGCGCGTGTAAGAGCACAAAATAATATGAAACTGCGCGTCCTCTTCACCTTTCACCCTTGCAGACGAGAGAGAGAGAGAGAGAGAGAGAGAGAGAGAGAGAGAGAGAGAGAGAGAGAGAAAAGACGCGTTCCAAGTTATGGCTTTTACAGAGTTTCTTATTTCGCGTCCGTGTGACTTCATCTTCCTTCCAGCCGAGAGAGAGCATATTTTTCCTCGAATATATTACAGTTGTCACACTTTGTTCGTTGTGCCTAAAGCCTCTCAAAATGTGCCTGTGAGAGAGAGAGAGAGAGAGAGAGAGAGAGACACTTAGCTTGTCAGGGCTACTTACTCGTGAGAGGAGGAGGAGAGGAGGAGAAAGAAGAGACAGAAAGGCAAGAGTTAAGAAGGAAATGATGTTGAAGGAATAAAACGAACGGAAGGAAAATTGTCAGAAGGAAAGAACGAAGGAACAGAGAAAGAATAGGAGGAAGGAGAAGAGGGAGTTAACGAAGAAGAACGGGAGCAACAAAGAGTAAAGGAAGGAGAAACAGAGAAGGAGAAGGAGAACTAATGGAAGGGAAGAAGACGCACCAACAGAAACGAAAAGGGTAGAAGAATGGAGGGAAGAAAGACGAAAGGAAAGGAAAATAAACAACGAAAAAGCGGGTGGGATGAAAACAGGAAAGAGGGAAGGTAAAAAAAAAGAAAGAATGAAGGGAAAAAGAAACGTAAGAAAGACAATGAAAGGGAAAGAGTGAAAAAAGAAAAGGAGCAACATAAAAAGAAAAAAGAAAACAGAAACAGGGAGGAGGAAAGGTTAAAAAAACAGAGGAAACAATAAATAAAAATGAAGAATAGAGGGAGAGGAAGAGATAGAGATAAAAAAAGGGGGAGAAAGAGAAAGGAGAAGCAATAATGAAAGAATGAAGAACAGACAGTAGAGAAAGAAGAGGCAAAGAAGAGAGTGAGGGACAGAAGGGAGAGACAGGAGAAGAGAACTGGAGGGAAAGAAGAACAGTCGTGAGAGAAAGGAGAAACGAAAGAGAGGATGAGGAACAGGAAGAAGATAAAGAAGAAGCAAAAGAGGAAGTGAGGAACAAAACGGAGAGAAGGAAGAAACAAAGGAGAGAGTGAGAGGGTCAAAAAGGAGAGAAAGGAGAAACGAACACTAGCGAAGGAGTGAAGGAGCGAAGGAGTACCATTGATAAGGATAAACACGTTACTCGTAGGTGTGACTTGGAAGGAGAGGAGAGACGGATGAGGGAGGAGGAAGGGGAGAAATGAGAGGAATGGAGCGAGGGAATGTGGGAGGAGGTGATTGAGTGAGCGAGGGAGGGAGAGAAAGAGGGAGGGAGAGGGGAAGGTAGTGGGAGAGAGAAGATGGAGGTAGGGGAGGTAGGCATTATAGTTGGAGAGACAAGATGGGAAAGAGTTAGATGAAGAGGAATGGATAAGAGTAAGCGAGAAAAGGAAGGAAGGAAGAAAGGAAAGATTATGAGAAAGGAGACATATGAAGAAAAACCGAAAGGGAGGGAGGGAAAGAGGGCAGAGAACAGAGAAAACGAAGAGAAAGAGGAGAAAGAATTGGAGGATGAGACGGTCGAGACAAGGAGAGACGCAAGTATAAACGGAGGAGGAGGAGGAAGAAGAGGAAAAAGAGGGTAAGACGAGCGAGAAATAAAAGAGAAATGAAAGCAAAAACGAAGACAATTAAAAGGAGAAGAAAAAGGAGCAGGAGGAAGAAAGGAAGAGGAAGAGAGAAAGGAACAGAAGTAGTAGGAGGAGGAGGAAAAAGAGGAGAAAACAATATACTTTTGACACGCACGAAGGAGAAAAAAGGGAACGAGCGAGACAGTAGCGAGAGAAAGAGGAGGAGGAAAGAGGGTTGGAGTAAGAGGAAGGAAGAGGAGTAGGACGAGGAGGAGGAGGGGGGAGGACCTTTGACGCTGACGAAGGAGGAGGAACAGCCATGCGTGGTGTGACCTGACGAGGAAGCGGCAAGAAAGGTCACGCCTGCCCGCGCTTCGCACCTTGCACACGTCCCCGCCAGGTAACGAGGAAGACAGGTAGAAGTTGTCTGTCCCCGCCTCGGAAATTTCGCACGGCAGTAGTGATAGTACGCACACACACACACACACACACACACACACACGCACACACACCTATCTACCTGTCTTGCTGTCTGTCTGTCTGTCTGTCTGTGTACTTGGTGAAGCTTGGAAAATGTGTATGGAAAGGTGTTAGTGAATGTTATGTATTTTGTGGAATGAGATTATGATATGTAAGGTGTATCATTATTATTGTTGTTGTTTGTGTTGTTTATCTTTGTTGTTGTTGCTGTTGTTGTCGTTGTTGATGTTGTTGTTAATGGTATTTCATCTTGTCTTTCTTTCACTCTTCACGTTCTTTGATACTGCTTTTACGTCTCTTTTTTTTTTCCTTCTTCTTCACTGTCATTTTTATCTTTTTTTCATTCTCCCTTTCTTTTTTCTTGTTGTCGTTGTTGTTGATGATGTTGTTGTTGTTGTTGTTGTTGTTGTTGTTGTTGTTGTTGTTGTGGTTGCTAATGACACTTCACCTCCTGTTTCTTTCTTTTCACTTTTTTTGACAATGCTTCTGCGTTTTCTTTATTCCCTTCTTCTTCATTCTCATTCTTTCTTCTTTCCATTCTTTTATTCTCCCTTTTGTTGTCCTTGTTCTTGTCCTCGTTGTTATGACTGTTACTCTTCATTATCATCTTCCTTTTTCTTTTTCTCCCATTCTCATTCTTTCTTTTGCTGTCCTTGTTCTTGCTCTTGCTGTTATGGTTGTTCTTCTTCCTCATTATCATCTTTCTTTTTCTTTTTCTTCCATTCTCTCATTTTTTCTGTTGTTCCCTCCTTTCTTTCTCCTCCTCCGTCTCCCTCCAAACCAATCTTCGCCTCTCGCTTCCAAAGGTGTCGTATTTCCAACAAGCCGTGTGGATCGCTCACTGCTTCACCGTCGAAATACGAGTCTCTCTCTCTCTCTCTCTCTCTCTCTCTCTCTCTCTCTCTCTCTCTCTCTCTCTCTCTCTCTCTCTCTCTGTCTACCTTTTTTTCTCTTCCCTTTCTTTTATTTTATTTTCCTTCTCTTCCCTTCATTATCTTCCTTTTCTGCCTTTTGTTGTATCATCATTCTTTCATTATCACGCTCCCTACATCTCTCTCTCTCTCTCTCTCTCTCTCTCTCTCTCTCTCTCTCTCTCTCTCTCTCTCTCTCTCTCTCTCTCTCTCTCTCTCTCTCTCTCTCTCGCTTCAGTTCAGTCAGGTCAGTTTGAATCAGACAAAGTTAGTTTCATTTGTGATAAATCAAGTCAAGGCAGCTTGTTAGGTTAAAACCATGTTGGGCTAAGTCACTAAAGTTATCTAAGTCAGTTTAAGTTACGCTATATAAGTCTGATAGGCTATATCAATAAAATTTAGGTTGTTTCAGTTAGGCTAAATTTGTTGGTTAGGTTATATCAATAGAATCTAGGTTCGGTCAGCTTCATTTATGTTAGAGCACGTGGCTAAGTTAGCTCAAAACACTTCATTATTCTACCCAACAATCCATCCATAGCTTTTCCTTTAGCTGTATATATCTATATGTCTATCTATTTACCTATCTATCTATCTAACTACTTGCTTATCGATCTACCTATCCATCTATCCATCTATCTACCTGTCTATCTATTTATCTATATTAAGCTGAGTCAATTCGTCAGATATCCAGGTGCCCCCCCCAACACGCGTCGCCCAGGTAGCACTCGTGATCACCGTTACCAGATTGTCGTACTCAGACCATAGTATTTACCGGTTTCTGACGCCTAACTATTGCAAAGAAACATCAGGAATTAACTATTTTAACGATAATTTTAAGTGAATCTCCTTATTGGGGTCCACGAGGCAGTTTTTGGGTCGGAAGTCGGTAAATGTAAGAGGCTGAGGAAGACAATCTGGCAACATTGCTCGTGATCCGGGTGAGCGAGGCGGTAATCGGGGCGCTGCTGCTGTGTGTCCCCGCCCGGCAGCGACATGCCAGAGCAGCTTGTTCCGATCGCACGAGATTACGCCGCTCGAACTATAATCCCCATCCATTTTTGTGCCTCTTAATCGGCTTAGCGTCTGTCTAATATGTGGATTTGTTCCTATCAGTGCTTCATTTATGTATTTTAGATCAGTGGATGCTATTGACAAGCCCTGACATCCTCTACCCCCTCCCTCCCTTACGTCGTTCGCTTCCCCTCTCCCTCCCTCACATCAGTCCTTCCCCCTCTCCCTCTCTCAAATACGCCTTCCTCCTCCTTCACCTTCTCTCTCCCCCTTCTCACGGTCCAACGTTACCAGATTGTCGTACTTGGCGTATTGTTTTTGCCGATTTCTGACCCAAAACTATCGCACCCACAAAGATAACGATATGCATTTATAATTATTGTTAAAATCGGTAATTATTGATGCTCTTTTTTGCAATATTTATGAGCCAGAAACCGGAAAATACAATGTTATGCGTACGATAATCTGGTAGCGTTGTTCTCACCCCGCCGCCATTCCGACCTGATGACACACGCACTAACAGTTAAGGGTTACGTTTATAGTGATTTATCGTGTTTAGGGTGTGTCCAGCTTCAGTAGGAGTCTCAAGATTCCCCCCTGATGCCAAAGACTTAAATTAAATCACACCATTATAAACAATTATCTTCATTTTCCCTCCTCATGCATGTATTTAATGTCTATTGTGTAATTCCTTCAGTTTGTAATTTATTAATCAACAGCGGTGTAGTGAATTAAATACCTCACATTTTTATTTTACTGTTTCATCTTTTCATTCCTTTCATTTAATCGGGTCTGGACATTCAATTCCACATCCACATATATTCTTTTTTTTTCTTTTTTATCATCAGGTTTCAATTCATGCTCTGTCTGTGTGTCTGTCTGTCTGTCTGTCTGTTTGTTTGTCTGTATCTGTCTGTCACTCTCCCTTCCTCCCTTCCCCTCTTTTTATCCCATTCTTTCATTGCTTCCATCTCATCAAGCTTCCTCGTTCAGTTCTGTGTACATTCGTTTCCATACGCACTTTTCCTCCCTCCATATATAAACGCATTTCTGAACATTCAACTCATACCTCACTCCTAACAGCCGTCATTTTTATAGCTTTCCTTCTTTTTGGTACTCTTTTTACTATACATCATTATACACGTAAATTATTTCCCTCAGACATGTGAAATAACTTTTGAGCACATAAATTTTCCTCAGTTAACATTTTCGGACAGTTTTCCTTTCATTCCCTCGGTCCTTCCTCCACCCTTTCTCTATACACTACCAGACACATCAAATTATTCCGCTCAAACACGTGCAAATTACTCCATATACTTCAATTCCATCCCATCCGTCCCCCTATCCACCTATTTTTACCTCGCGCAGCAGTCCTTCCCCTCCACTTCCTCTTCTGGTGTTGCGAAAACCTTCCCTTTTGTTTGCATACATTCGCTAAAAATACCTACAAACTGGATTCATGTGCCTAAAGTTTTCACAAAGCATCGTATACCTTTCGCCAATTTTCATCTCCCGCCGTCCTCCTCCTCCTCCTCCTCTTCCCTTCACTCCCTTTCCTGTAGCCGCTAAAACGTTCACTTCTGTTTACACACCTCCGCTAAAAATACCTGCAAATGGCTTCATATATCTAAACTTCCTCGGTGCAGCTCCCTTCTCACCTCTCCTCATCGCACAGTTCTCCTCCCTCCACGCCCTCGCTTGCTACTTCTGCTAAAACCTCCTCCACTCCTGCCTGCTTGTATCCACTCATAGAAAAATACATATCCACTTGTATGAGGCACGATTTTCACGGATATGGCGTTCCACTTGTACTTATTTACCTAAAGCCAGATTTTTTAAAACGTCCTATTAGTATTTATTGACGGGGATG
>NC_066520.1:16515830-16548330 GCF_024679095.1 Eriocheir sinensis
AGCAACATAGCAACAAAGAGACAAACACAGGCATAACACCATATCAACATAGACATCAACATTAGCATAGCAACATCAAGACAAAGCCATAGCAACACGGAAACCAACATAGGCGGAGCAACATAGCAACATACCAACAGAGCAACATGGACGTATCAACATAGCAACACAGAGACCAGTACAGGCATAACACCACACCAACATAGACCAACATAAGCTTAGCAACATAAAGACAAACAGAGCCATAGCAACACGGAAACCAACATAGGCCGAGCAACATAGCAACAGACCAAGGGCAAGCAACATTCAACATAGCAATACAGGCATAACACCATAGCAACATAGACCAACATAAGCATAGCAACATCAAGACAGAGCCATAGCAACACAGAAACCAACATAGGCCGAGCAACATAGCAACAGACCAAGGGCAAGCAACATACCAACAGAGCGGCCAGGTATTCGCTCCTCACCTTTGCGGCCTTATCAAACTTTCCACAGCACCGAACACTCTCACTCTCTTTCCCCCGATTGGTTAATATTATGTCGCTGCCTTCACCTGTCCCTTTGGCCGTCTTAATTGCTCTTTACTTTTCCTTTCAAGCCGCTCAACTCACACACGCAAAAGTTTCAATGAGGCAGACGGAAACACACAGACAGACAGATAGGCAGACAATTAGAGCGATAGACAAAAGGAGACACAGACAGATAGACAGACAGAAAATAAGATAGAAAGACAAAATGATAGGGACATAAAGAAAAGCAGGAAATTATAGACAAAAGAAACGGACATAGACAAAATTAGAGATAGACAAAAAAAGAAGGAAAAGGAGGAAATAAGATAGGCGGAGGAAAAAGAGGAAAAGAAAAGTCGAAGAAACACAAGAAAATCAAGAAGTAAATGAAAAGTAGGAAAATAAAGTAGGAGGCGAAGGAAACAGAGGGAAACCAGGAAACGAAGAAAAGAAAGAAAAGGAGAAAAGGAAAAAAAATAAGCAGAAAATTAGACTAAAAAAGAAACACAGACAAACAGGAAGGCAAAGAATTAGAGACAGGCAAACAAACAGACAGGAAGGTAGAGAATTCGAGACAAACGAAGAGACAGACATACGTACTCACACACACACACACACACACACACACTCCCGCGGGTCGAGTATAGCAATATCCTTTTCATTAAAAACTTTGTTCATTACGACTCTGAATCGCACACGACCTTCGCCTCTTATTTGTTCCCCGCCTTCGCCGGCTCTTCATTAGTCTGTCCCACCAATAGTTTTCTTAAGCCCCTTCCGATGTCACTCACCTCCCGCCGCCGCCTGTCTTCTCCCTCTCCTCTTCCTCGTCTTCTCCCTCTTCTTGTTCCCCTCGTCCTGTCCAAATCATCGTTCACCTCTCTCTTTCCTTCCCTCTCCTCTTCCTCGTCTTCTCCCTCTTCGTGTTCCTCTCGTCCTGTCCAAATCATTGTTCTCCTATCTCTTTCCTTGCCTCTCCTCTTCCTCGTCTTCTCCCTCTTCTTATTCCTCTCGTCCTGTCCAAATCATTGTTCACCTCTCTCTTTCCTTGCCTCTCCTCTTCCTCGTCTTCTCCCCCTTCTTGTTCCTCTCGTCCTGTCCAAATCATCGTTCACCTCTCTCTTTCCTCCCCTCTCTCTCCTCCTCGTCTTCTCCCTCTTCTTGTTCCTCTCGTCCTGTCCAAATCATCGTTCACCTCTCTCTTTCCTTCCCTCTCCTCTTCCTCGTCTTCTCCCTCTTCTTGTTCCTCTCGTCCTGTCCAAATCATCGTTCACCTCTCTCTTTCCTTCCCTCTCCTCTTCCTCGTCTTCTCCCTCTTCTTGTTCCCCTCGTCCTGTCCAAATCATCGTTCACCTCTCTCTTTCCTTCCCTCTCCTCTTCCTCGTCTTCTCCCTCTTCTTGTTCCTCTCGTCCTGTCCAAATCATTGTTCACCTCTCTCTTTCCTTCCCTCTTCTCTTCCTCGTCTTCTCCCTCTTCTTGTTCCTCTCGTCCTGTCCAAATCATCGTTCACCTCTCTCTTTCCTTCCCTCTCCTCTTCCTCGTCTTCTCCCACTTCTTGTTCCTCTCGTCCTGTCCAAATCATCGTTCACCTCTCTCTTTCCTCCCCTCTCTCTCCTCCTCCTCCTTCCTGCTCCTTCCCTCTTTTCTCGTTTTCTTCCTTCTCTTCTCATTCTTATCCTATCCATATCTTATTCTTCATCTTCTCTTCCTCCTCCTATATTTCATCTTCCTCTTCTTCTTCCTCCTCCTCTTCCTTCTTTTCTGTGCCTTTTGCGTCCTGCCATCAACATATCCTTCCTCTTCTCTTAATACTACTGACTGGTTTTATTTATCCCCTTCTCTTCCTCCTCCTTCCAGTCCTTCCGTCCTCCCCACACCCTTTCCTCCTCCTCCTCCTCCTTCTCTTCCTTCTTATCCTTCCTTCCTCTTCCTCCTCCCGCCCACCTCCTTACGCCGAGGCGAACGTTCCAGCGCTTTCAGACTCACGATATTCCTCCTCCTCTTCCTCCCTTTCCTCCTCCTCCTCCTCCTCCTCCCATTGAGACCATTGCTCCTCCACCTCTTCCTCCACCCGCCAACCTCCTCTTTCTTTCAAGGATAACGCACCTCCTCCCTTTCTCCTTCTCTTCCTCCTCCTCTTCCTCCTCCTCCCGCACGCCTCCTTCCTCGCGGGCATTGCTCCCCTCGGCCTCTCTGGCTCTACAGGATCAGCCAGGGGGGCGCCGCGCCACGCAAGAGCCCCGCCACGTCCTCCACGACTAACCTTCAACCAACACCGCTCCGTCACGTTCCGCTGTGTTGTGTGTGGCGCCTGATTTGTGGATTGTGTGTGTGTGTGTGTGTGTGTGTGTGCGTGTGAGCGTTATAAGCTGTTACTTTTATGTGCATTCACCGTACCAGCGATATTACACAATGATACAATCTCTCTCTCTCTCTCTCTCTCTCTCTCTCTCTCTCTCTCTCTCTCTCTCTCTCTCTCTCTCTCTCTCTCTCTCTCTCTCTCTCTCTCTCTCTCTCTCTCTCTCTCTCTCTCTCTCTCTCTCTCTCTCTCTCTCTCTCCCTCGGATTTTCTTGTTCTTTCGACTCAATTACATTTAGAGTTTCCACCTTGATAAAAAGTTCCCATTCTCCTTTCCCGTGATAATCTCAATCAGGCAATCTATTTTTTCCTTCGCCTCCTCTCGCAATTTTCTCTTTTTATCTTCTCCGCCTCGTTCGTTTCCTGACTTTTCTTCCTCTCTCTCGTATTTTCTCTTTTATTTCCTCTTCCCGCTTTTCCTTTCCTTTTCTTCGTCTCTAGATTTCTCTGTTTCCTTCGCCTCTTGCTTTCTTTTCCTCCTTTTCCTTCACTTTTTAAATTTCTTGTTTCTTCGTCGCTTTATTTTCCTTTATTTTTCCTGCCTGTTTCATTTCCTCCTAATTCTTTACCTCTATAATTTTCGCTCTTTTCTTCGCCTCTTCCTTTTTTTCCTCTTTTTCCTCCCTTTATCCCATTTCCCTCCTTTTCCTTCACCTCTTATTTTCTCTCTTTTCTTCTCCTCTTGCCTTTTCTCCTCTTTTTTCCTCCGTGTATCCCATTTCCTCCTTTTCCTTTACTTTCCCCTCCTTCCTTCTCTTCCTTCCTTACTTCATTCATTTTTTTCTCTTTTTTTCGCTTCTTGCTTTTCCTTTCTTTCCTCCGTGTGTGTGAATGTATGTATGTGTGAGTATGTGTATGTATGTGTTGTGTGTATGTGTTGCGTGTGTGAGTGTGTGCGGGCATGTATCTAATATTAGCAACACAGCACAAGGTAGGTATACACAGACACACAGACGTACACACACACACATACACACACGCACACACTTCGTTTGATGCTCGCCGACTTACGTGTTTCATTAATTTTGCGTCTGTGTTACTGGTTCATTCCCAATAATACCATTTTTTCCCTCTTTAATCCCTAGCGCGCCAGATTGAGAGCCCGGCCGGTCTGTTAGCCTTCCCTTGTTCATCACGGAGCTTGGCAGGGGGCGGCAGGGATGGAGGGGCAGTGAGTGAGCTATACAGAAAACCATGGAAGGGAGAGATGGACAGGGGAAGAAGACAGAGGTATATAAAATGACACAGAGCAATGGAAGAGAGAGAAGGACAGGCAGGGAGTGGCAGGGGTGAAGCGACAGAGACTAAGATATACAGAAAGCCATGGAAGGGAGAGATAGACAGGGGAAGAAGACAGAGGTATACAGAAAGTCACACAGAGCAATGGAAGGGAGAAAAGGATAGGCAGGGAGTGGCAGGGGTGAAGGGGCAGAGACTGTAGTAAATAGAAATCTACACAGAACCATGGAAGGGAGAGAAACAGGCAGGGTAAGAAAACAGGGGTGCAAATAACTATTAATCAGCCACACAAATTCAAGCAGGAAATAGTAGGAAAGTAGAGACATGTAGATATATAAGACGTAGAATGGCAAAGGGAAAGGAATAGCGGGGAGGAAAGGGAAAAAAAGACAGACATGTAGGACGAGGAGTGGAAAAGACAGGGACGAAGGAATGTAATCAGACACACCAACCATGCACAGAGGAAGCAGGGACGATGGAGAAGAGACAAAGGAAGAGGAGGAGAAGAGGGATGAGAGGATGAATTAGATTGTTGTGAGAGAAGTGAAGGGATAGAAATAGAAGAAGAGCAATGAGAAGATGACTGTGAGTGAGGTGAGAGGAGAGAAGTGAAGGAAAAGAAGTAGAAGAGCAATGAGATGACTGTGAGTGAGGTGAGAGGAGAAAAGTGAAGGAATAGAAGTAGAAGAAGAGGGATGAGAGGATGAAGGTGACTGTGGGGGTGGGAGGGAGCGGGCAGAGGCAGTGATGTGTATAGTCCAACCCCCCCCCCACACACACACACAAAGGGATAAAGGGAAGGAACAAAGGTATTCATGCAGCCACACACACACACACACAGATAGGCATGGAAAGGAAGCCCTAACGCATCCCTTCATCTCGGTCAGGCAAAGTTAACTAACACCCACGCATGGCAGCCTCCTCCTCCTCCCCCTCTTCCACCCCCGCCTCCTCCACCCCCGCCTCCATCATCCGCCCACTACATTTTCACCTCAGGGTATTATATCTTTTCTCGCCGTGGATTCTGCGCTGATCCACGTATAATAAAGTGAAGGATGGAAATTGAGTTTGGGATTAAAGACTAAAATTAGCAGTTCCACGTATGCTACTCTGAATAAAAGAAAGGTTAGGAGATTACGCCGAGTGAAAAATGCGTGATATACTTTAATTAAAGAGAAAAAGTGTTTGTACTTCCATCTATCTGTACTTTTTTGTTCTATAGGAGCGGTGATTTAGCGGGATTTTTTTTGTATTATTTGTTTTTTGCCCTTGAGCTGCTTCCTTGTTTACTGGAAGGGGGGGGGGAGAGAGAGAGAGACAAAAACCTCTACACGTCAAAAAAAAGAAAAAAACATGAAAACCTCAACGGAAATTTAATGAAAAGTAGAAATTGCATGAAAGAAAAAAACTATATAATTCTTTGCTAAATTAAACAAAAACAAAAACAAAACAAAAAAAAAGAAAACGTGTTATATACATAAAGGAAAATATTTAAACTTTCCACTACACGGGAAAAAAAATAAAATAAAACGAGATATATATAGGCTATTTATCTTTACTGGAAAATGGACCAAAACGGGATGAAAAAAACAACAACAACGAGATGAAAAACACACACACAAAAAAACGAGATCCAAACAAAACAGAAAAACAAAACGGGATGAAAGAAATAGGATAAAAAAAAGAAAAAAAACGGAATGAAAAAAAAACACGAAAAAAAAATCAGAAAAATAACAAAAAATGAAAATCGGATGAAAAAACAGAACAAAAATAAAACAAAGCTAAACAACGCATTCCAAGGGTGAGGAGGGAATGGCACTTAAGGGAGGAAGAAAAAAAAAGAAGAGGAAAAGGAAGAGGAGAGAGAAACCAAGATTAATGTGGCGCCAAAGTTAAAGAGGAAAATGTATCCTCTTAAACTTATCTGAGAGTAAACGAGAGAAGAGTGAGAAGAATAATGATGAAGAAGAAGAGGAAGAAAAAACAAGAAGAAGAAGAAGAAGAAGAAAAGGAGATAGAAGAGGAAATAGGAGAAATAGAGGAAAAAGAAGACAACGAAGAAGGAAAATAAAAATGATAATAAGAAAAAGAAGAAAAAGGAAGAAGAAGAGAAAGAAGAAGGAAAAATAGAGCAAAAAGAAGAAAATGATGAAAAATAAGGATGAAAAAGAAGTAGTAGAAAAAAAAGACGAAAAAATAAGATGATGATGATGGTGATAATGTAGAAAACGTAGAAAAAGAAAATCAAAATATAATAAGAACAACATTGACAACAACCACCTTTTCTAAGTACTAACAAACCACAAGAACAACAACAACAGCAACAACAACAACACATTAAATCAAACTCCTTTAAAACTCGGAGAAAAAAACATAAAAACAAATAATACAACTGATTCTACAGCAAAAAGTATCATCATCTTCTTAACCGCTAAAACAACAACAACAACAATAATAATAATAATAATAATAATAATAATAATAATAATAATAATAATAATAATAATAATAATAATAATAATAATAATAATAATAATAATAATAATCTTCCAGTGCGTCTAAAAAATTGGTGAACGTTTGACAAGAATTCTGAGTTATACATATTTTTAAAGTATTCCCAAGAACCACTAAACTAATGGTCTCTCTCTCTCTCTCTCTCTCTCTCTCTCTCTCTCTCTCTCTCTCTCTCTCTCTCTCTCTCTCTCTCTCTCTCTCTCTCTCTCTCTCTCTCTCTCTCTCTCTCTCTCTCTCTCTCTCTCTCTCTCTCTCTCTCTCTCTCTCTCTCTCTCTCTCTCTCTCTCTCTCTTGCTTCGTTTAAAGGTTATTTATCTCGCCATCCTTCCCTTCTTTTACTCTTTTTCTTTCTCTTAAACCTCTGCATTTCACGCCCCATGCCTCTTCTCCCTCCTCCTCCTCCTCCTCCTTCTCCTCCTCTTCCCCCTCCTCCTCGCTTCTTTCCTAACCCTGTTTTGTATGTTATAATATTATCTCAGTTTCTGCACTTTACTCTTTTACTTTTACTTTTTCTTTCATTTTATGTGCGTTTATGAGTATGTTTAAGTATGTAAGTATGCAAGTGTGTGTATACTTATGTGTGTGCATGCATATGTGTGTGTGTGTGTATGCTTTCATGTGCGTATTTGTATTTGTAGGCATTAATATTTTCTTTCATTATCAAAACTTATTATCAACACCCTCATCAACACCACCACTATCACCACCACCATCGTCATCACCATCACTACCACCACAATCATCGTGTCACTCCTTCGATTTCTCTTTTACTTCCTGTCTCTCTACCGCAATTTCCTCCTCCTCCTTCTCCTTTTCCTCCTGCCAGCGCCATTTCTTCTCCACTCTCCCCGATTACTCCTGTATCCGTCTTTCCTTCACACTTCCCATCCTTTTTTTCCTCAATCCATTACCCTCTTCCTCCCCTTCTTCTTCCTCTTCCTCTTTCCGACCGTCACTTCTTCCCCTCTCCACAATTTTCCTTCACGTCTTTACTCTCTCCACCTGCATCACTCTCTCTTCGATCCGCTTTCCCTTTCCCTTCCTCTTTTTCCTGTCCTTCCTTTTCCCATCTCTCACTCTTCTCTCTTCCACACCCACCACCTTCACCAATTCATTTCTTTGTCTCCCTGTCTCTTTATCTGTCTGTCTGTATATATGTCTGTGTGTCTGTCTCTCTCTCTCACTCACACACAACACTTTTCCAGGCTCCATGATAGGCTTCCGCACACGCCTCCAACAAAACCCGCCGCTGAATCTTAAATACGAAGTCATTGGGACCGAATTTGCATCTGCCCGAAAGCTCCTATTGTCTCCGGCGGGTTTTAGGGCCGAGGTAGGTCTTCGCCGAGTCCTCCTGTCACCCCCCTGCTCGGGCCCTTTACGTATCCCCCGCAGGGGTGAGGGGTGTAAGGGGTGACAGGGGTTTAGATCGCTCCACCTCCTCCTCCCTCAATTTCCACCCAAATCAATTGTTCGGTCTATCCAAGTGGAGTATTTCTGAGGGGAAGGAAGAATGGGAAAGGAAAGGAAAGAGAATGGAAAGGAAAGGAATGGGAGGGGACTGGAATAGAATGCAAGGGAAGGGAATATAATGGAATGGAAGTGAAAGGGAAGAAAGGGTAGGGAATGGAAGGGAAAGGAAAGGGTAAGAAGTGAGGAAAGGAATGTTCTGGCTATTTATAAGTCTACGCAGAGAAGGTTTTTGGAAGAATGGAAAGACAGAAAGGAAAGGAATTGAAAGGAAAGGGAAGGGAAGGGAAGGGAAGGGAAAAGTCTAGGAATAAAAGGAAGAGGAAAGAAAAGAAGTGAAAGGGAGGAAAGTGAGGATGAGCGTGAGTGCAGTATGAGGAGAAAAGTAAAGACGCAGAGGAAGAGGAGGAGGAGAAGAGGAACGAGAGGAGGAGGAGGAGTGTGGCAAGAGGAGAGAAGTTAGAGGATGGAGAAAGAAATAGAGGAGAAGGAGGAGGAGAAATGGAATGAGAGAAATGAGTGTAAATGACAAGAGGGTATAAGAAGAGGAGGAGGAGAATGAAGCTTGGAAGAGTGACTTATATGTGGTAGGTGATGGTGGGTGAAGTTGGGGTGTGCTGGGATGAGTAAGGGAAGGAAGAGAGGGGTGAAGGTGGGTAAGGGAGGGTGGGAAAGGATGGGGAAGGGGAGGGGTGAAGGGGGTGGGGGTGGGGTCCTGAGCAGACAGCCAGGAGTTATGAGGACAATCCCAGGTCATCCCCGCCCTCAGCCACGCTCATTCGTCTCATTGCGGCTTCTTCTTCCTCTTATCCCTCTTATCGTTCTTTCTCTTTATCCCTTATTTTTCTTCTCTCCTCTTCAAAATATGCCTCTCTTTTCCTCCTCTCTCCTTTCTTTTCCTTCTTCCTCCTTTATCTTCTTTATTCCTTTTTTTTTCTTCCCCTTTTAAAAATGTATCTTTTTTTTCCTCTTCTCTCTCTCTTCCTTTTTCTTCTTTCTTCTTTTTTTTCCTGTTTTTCCGCTTCTCTATCCCTTATTTTTCTTCTTTCTTCTTAAAAATGTCCTTCTTTTCCTCCTCTCTCCTTTCATTTTCCTTCTTATTCATTATTTTTCCTGTTTTTTCCGCTGCTATTCCTTCTTTTCCATTTTTTTTACTCTTTCTTCCTCCTCTATTTCCTCTTCTTTCCAGTATTCTTCATTTTCATCTTCTTTATTCTTTTTTTCTGCCTCTGCTCCTTTTTTTTCTTTCTGCTTCCTATTTTTTTCTTCTTCTCCTTCACGTCTTTCCATTTTTGTTCTTTTCATCTCCCTCTTCGACCTTTTCTTCTTCTTTTTCTTACTTCTATATTTTTTTTCTCATATTTTACGTTTCCTCTTCCTAACATTTTTGGGGTTTTCTTTTCTCCCATTCTTTCTTCACCCCCTTTCTATATTCTTGATTCCCCTCTTTTTTCTTCCTTTTTTCATATAAATTTTCCCCTCGTTCTCAGATTTCTCTACTTCTCTGTCTTTTTGTTTTCTCTTCTCTCTTATTTATTTTCGTTTCCCCCTTCACCTCCATTTACTTCTCATGTTCTTGGTTTCCTCTATCGTTCTTTGTTTTATCTTTATTTATTCTTCCTCTGTTTCTTATTCCTCCACTTTCTCTCTCTCTCTCTGCCTCCTCTTCCTTCTTCTCCGTTTCCTTTCATAGTTGAATCTTCCTTCGTTTCGTTATTTATTTTTCATATTTTTCCCTCTTCCATTCTTGTTATTCTCCTCTTCCATTCTTCCCTTTTCTCTCTTCCATATTGCTTTTTCCCTCTTTCGTTCTTGCGTTTTTCCTCTCTTCCATTCTCCATTTTCTCTTTGCCTCCTCTATTTCATTCTCCTCTTTCTTTTTTTGTTACGAAGTATTTCTTTTTCAAAAATTCTCTCTCTCTCTCTCTCTCTCTCTCTCTCTCTCTCTCTCTCTCTCTCTCTCTCTCTCTATGTCTCTCTCTCTCTCTCTCTCTCTCTCTCTCTCTCTCTCTCTCTCTCTCTCTCTCTCTCTCTCTCTCTCTCTCTCTCTCTCTCTCTCTCTCTCTCTCTCTCTCTCTCTCTCTCTCTCTCTCTCTCTCTCTCTCTCTCTCTCTATCTGTCCGTCTGTCTGTCTCTCTCCCTCTCCCTCTCTTTCTTCCTCTCTCTCTCTCTCTCTCTCTCTCTCTCTCTCTCTCTCTCTCTCTCTCTCTCTCTCTCTCTCTCTCTCTCTCTCTCTCTCTCTCTCTCTCTCTCTCTCTCTCTCTCTCTCTCTCTCTCTCTCTCTCTCTCTCTCTCTCTCTCTCTCATCCATCATTTTTCCACCCAGCATTCCTCTTATCTGTATCATTCTTCCCTCTTTATCTCATCTCTCTTCCCTCCCATTATCTTCCCTTCCTCCTTATTCCTTATCTTCCTTTTCATGTTCCTTTTTTTTTACTTCTTCATCACGTTTTATCTCCTTTCATCAACGTATCATTCTTTTACATTCCTTCTTTTTCCTCAACTCTCCTTCCTCCTCCTCCTTCTTCTCTTCCTCTTCCTCCTCCTCCTCCTCCTCTCTTCTTAATCACGTCACCTTTCTCCTCCTTTCCAATATTATCTCACTCCATTCATGCACTTTTTTTTCCTTCTCTTCCTTTTTCGCTTCCACACAATACATCATGGACTTTAGTCTCTCTCTCTCTCTCTCTCTCTCTCTCTCTCTCTCTCTCTCTCTCTCTCTCTCTCTCTCTCTCTCTCTCTCTCTCTCTCTCTCTCTCTCTCTCTCTCTCTCTCTCTCTCTCTCTCTCTCTCTCTCTCTCTCTCTTTGATGTTTTCTCCGTCTCCTCCTCCTTCGTCTTCTTCGTATCCTCCTCCTCCTCCTCCTCCTCCTCCTTCTCCTCTCCAGACATGGAAAGGCAGAGGAAAGAGGACGATCATAAAGAAGAGGAACGAGGAGAGGAGACGAAGAAGGGAAGAGGAAGAGGGAGGACAGTGATGGAGAAACGAGAGAGAGAGAAGAAGAGAAGAGAGAGAAGATTTCCTGTTTTCCCGAGCAGGTGAGTTAAGGTGAACACACACACACACACACACACACACACACACACACACACACACACACACAGACAGCTATCTCTCTCTCTCTCTCTCTCTCTCTCTCTCTCTCTCTCTCTCTCTCTCTCTCTCTCTCTCTCTCTCTCTCTCTCTCTCTCTCTCTTCTTTATCTTCTGGTTTCTTTATCTCGTGTGTTCAGCTTGATTCTCTGTACATATCACCCCCTTACCCATACCCCTCTCTCTCTCTCTCTCTCTCTCTCTCTCTCTCTCTCTCTCTCTCTCTCTCTCTCTCTCTCTCTCTCCCTCACACACAAAGGCGGGTGGCGTGTGTGTCTGAGATCTTTATTGGTGGCGACGGACTTAATTACACTCCCTCGGCCAGGAATCCTACAAGATCCTTAATTTCCTTCGCGTGCTGCTGGGGAGGAGGAGGAGGAGGAGGAGGAGGAGGAGGAGGAGGAGGAGGAAGAAGACATGAAGGAGGAAGATGAGGAAGACATGAAGGAGGAGGAGGAGAGACGAAAGTGAAGGACGAGGAACTAAATGAAGATTGCGAGAAGGATGAAGAAGAGAGGGAGAAAGATGAGGAGGGAGAGGAACAGGAGGAAGAGGAGGAGAAGGAAGAGGACATAACAAGGGGAGAAGAAGAAAGTGAAGGAGGAGGAGCAAAATTAGGAAGACGTGAAGGAAGAGGAAAAGAAGTAGAAGGAGGAGGAGGAGGAGGAGGAAGAGAATGACGAGGAGAGCGTGGAGATAAAAGATATGATGAACGAGAAACAAAAGGATGAGGAAAAAGATTGCGAACGAGACTCACAGGAGGAGGAAAAGAAGAAACACGAAGAAGTAAAAGAGGAAAAAGTGAAGAATGAAAAAGATAAGAAAGCGAAGGAATAAGAGTAATAGAGATAATAAATAATAGATAAGGAGATGGAGGTGGAGGAGGAGTAGTAATATAAGAAAAAATAATAGGAGGGAGATTAGCGATAATGGGAGGAGGAAAAGTACAGAAGTAAATGAGGAAAAGGAAAGAACAGTAGTAGATGTAGAAAAGGAGTTAGAGGAAGAGAAGGAGTAAGAAAAGAAGGAAAAGAGCAACGTAGAATAAGAAAGGGGAATATGGAATCAGGAGGAACAGATAAAGTAAGGAAATAAAAGATAACACCAAAAGAGAAGATGGAAAAAGAGGAGGCAGATGAGAAGCATAAAAAGACTGAGAAGAAACACGAGGAGGAGGAGGAGGAGGAGGAGGAGGAGGAAAAAGAGAAGACCAAGAGTGAGGAGGAAGACGAGAACTAGATAAAAAGGCTGATTAGGAGCACGTGAAGAGGAGGAGGAGGAGGAGGAGGAGGAGGAGGAGAAGAAGAAGAAGATAAAGAAGAAGAAGAAGAAGAAGAAGAAGAAGAAGAGAAGGCGGAAGAGAAGACGAACGAAGTGGATAACAAGAGGAGAAAGAGAAGGAGGAGAAAGAAAAGGTGAAAAAAGCAAGTAGAAGATGAAGAAGTAAAAGAAGAAGAAGAAGAAGAAGAAGAAGAAGAACAACAACAACAACAACAACAAGAGAGGTGGAAGGGGAATCAAACAAAGAGAGAGAAAAAAATTAGGTGAATACATGAATTATTATCTTTAAGCGAGGAAGGAAAAAAAAAAGACATATCGGGAAAAGAAAGAAAAAAACGGATCGTGGGAAGGGTGATTAGAGAGAGAGAGAGAGAGAGAGAGAGAGAGAGGTACCGTTATCGTAATCTTATCAACAACGTCTTATCTCGCCCCCTGACTAACATGGTCCTCCCTTCCCTTGGTTCAACAGCTGTGATAAAGGAGGAGGAGGAGGTGGAAGAGGAGGAGGAGGTGGGGGAGGTGGAGTAGTGGGTGGATGTAGACGTGCAGTTACTTCCCTCTCTCCCTCACCTATACCCACCTATCCATCCACTTACAACTACCACCCACCTGTGTTTTCAAGCTTAAGGACTTCACCCTCTCCTTCCACCCACTTATTTCTTACCTAATTACTGCTCTTCATTTGCCTCCTTTTGGTCCATCTTCTCTTTCTTAGCTTCGTCTTAGTTTATTTGTTCCTTCTGATTTTTTTTTACATTAGAGGAAACAGCTCAAGGGCAAAAAAATAAAAAGGAAACAATTATGAAAAAAAGCCCGGAATATGTACTCCTTTTCCTTCTCCTATGTTGCTCTTTTCCTCCTCTGCGTGCCTAACCTTCTCATATCCTACCTTACCCTGCTTTACCCTGCTCTGATCTGCCTTACCCTGCCTTTTCCTGCCACCCTGCCTATATACTTGTCTATGCGTTACCCTGCCTACCCTTCTTACCTTTCCCTACCCTCCTCTGCTTTACCCTGCTCTGACCTCCCTTACCCTGCTCGTTCTGCCTTACCCTGCCCTGCTATGCCTTTTCCTGCCTACCCTGCCTATATACTTGCCTATGCGGTACCCTGCCTACCTTTCTTACCTTTCCCTACCCTCCTCTGCTTTACCCTGATCTGACCTCCCTTACCCTGCACTGCTTTGCCTTACCCTGCGCTACTATGCCTTTTCCTGCCCACCCTGTCTATATACTTGCCTGTGCCTTACCCTGCCTACCCTACGATACCTTTCCCTACCCTACCCTGCTTTACCCTGATCTGACCTCCCTTACCCTGCCTACTCTGCCTTACCCTGCTGTGCTATGCCATTTCCTGCCTACCCTGCCTTACCCTAACCTACCCTACTCTGCCTTACCCTGTCCTACCCTCCTGCCGGCCCACAGAGCTCATAATCACTGGACGGCTTAAGGGAATCTGGGCGGTAGCGCGTGACCAGGGCGCGGCGATGCTATAAATAGTGGGGGGGGTGGGGTGTAGGGGCGAACAAGACGTGACTATGGGGGGTGGGGGAGGGGGGCTCGTGTGGGGTGGGAGGGGACGGTGAACTGAGCAAGGGTGGGCGTGGGTGGATTGACAGCATGGTGGAGTAGAGGGGAAAAGTGGGAGAAGGTATGTAGGTGGAGGGGAGTGGGTGGGGGTGGGGGTGTTGATGGGTGATGAGTGAGTAGGCCAAACATATGTGGAGGTGAAGAGGTGGGGTGATTTGACGTGGCTGGTGTGGGCGGGTTGACAACTGGACAGGGGAAAGGAGGTGGGGTGAGGGAGACGGGGCGGGGTGACAACAAGGGGGGAAGTGGGCAGGGATGGGCAGGGTGGAAGTGGGTGGAGGCGGGAGGGTGGTGGAGCAACATTGGAACATCACAGGTACATCGCAGACACCTCGCACCCGCATATCACACACTAACAAAAGCCTCTCATTGCTCAATACTTCCTCGTTACAGCGGCAAGTTAGTTGGTGAATGCTTCGGGTAAACACTCGGCCGCACTATCAATATATCTGCCACGGCCTCCTCCTCGTCCTCCTCCTCCTCCTGCGACAATTCCCTTCAACGGCGTGGAATTGCGAATCGTCATCACCGTTCGGAAGCAACTCGCCGAACTAAACTACTGCGCCAACGAGAGTCCTGGTACTTCAACTTGAATCTGCATGAGCCTCCGCCGAGAACTCCCGCAACGAACTAACTACACCGACGATTCGACTTTGGGTTCCCCCTGATTGACTCCAAAGACAGGCACCGGGGAAAGTTGGCTGTCTTCGTTGTCTTCAAGTCGCAGTATCAAACTCTTCACTCTTCAGGTCGATGCACTTCTTGAGCCTCTAGGAATAGCTTGTTGAGGAGACAGTCACGTCACCAACCAATGACCCGAAACACACCAACACACGCATGCACGCACACACAAGTCTTGGAAATAGCCCGCAACCAACACAGTGGAAGGCTAATGACCTCTCGCTGCGTATTACAACCCAACACAACGCACTATAACCATTCAAAACCCAAACTTATAAGTAACCTAACACAACAACAATATATTAAAACGTAACACAACGTAAGGAAACCGTAGGGAAAACAGGGGGAAGGGAAGAGAGGATGGAAGAAAGGGAAACAGGAATGAGGGAAAGGAGGAGGGACGGGAGAAAATAAATAGAGGAAGAAAGGAAGGAAGGAAGAACCGACTCAATCTTGCACAACCTAACTCAACATTACAGTCTATTTAAGTAACCTGACATAACAACAATCTAGTCTAGGGCAACACAGAGTGACATAACCCAACCAAACCACTCAGTCCAGCACAACCTAACCTAACTTAACCTAACCTCACAGTGCGTTTACGTAACCTAACATAAAAACAATCTATTCTAACTCAAGGCAACGTAACAAAATCTTAGGAAACGGCTCACAACCCTGTACAGTCCAACCTAACATAACAACTACAATATATATTTACGTAACCTAACACAACAACAATCTATCCCAAAGCAACACAACGTAACCGAACCCAACCAAAACCACTCACAACATAACAACCCAACACAACTCTGAGAAACAACCACAAGGACCGACCCTCAGCAAACTCAGGCTCACCATAAACCTCCACAAAGCCTCGAGCCATAAAGGAGATACCAAATACATCACACACACACACACACACACACACACACACACACACACACTAACGGAGGGGCCTTCAAAGCTATCTCCTTCCTCCTCCTCCTCCTTCCTTCCCTCCCTCCGCCTTCCACCTTCCTCCTGCCTCCCTATCTCTTCCTCTCTTCCACCCTCCCTTCCTCCTCCTCCCCCCGCACGTCGTCTTGGCCGCTCTGTGTTTATATAAATAGGAACTGACCGTCACACGCCTCTCCACGCACGCCACATCGTCACTCTGAGCGGGGCCGTTTCTGCTGCCACCACCACCACTACTACTGCCACCACTGCTACTACTACAGCTACTACTACTACTACCTCTACTACCACCATTACAACCATCACCCTACCAACATCATTAAAAGTCGCTGTAACCTTCACCATTATTATATCACCATCATTACATCACTATCACCACCTTTACCACTACAAACTCAAGTATCACTGTGAAAAATAAAGAAAAATAGAATAGGAGAAAGGAGAGGATAGAAAGGGAAGGAAGAGGAGGCAATAAATGAGAATAGTATGATAGTCGACATCTACAAACATTCATCAAGGTCACCATCATCATCATCATCATCACCAGCCCTGTCACCCTCAGCAACCACCACCAATTCAGAAAACAAGAATCACGGAAATCAGAACAAGAAAACAAAATAACCTGCATATTTTAATCGGGCCGGGAAAGTTTTGTCTTTTTATCTCTGAACTTTTATTTTTTCTCCGCTGTATGTGTGTGGCCCATGTGCGTGCGTGTGTTTGTGTTTGTGTGCGTGTGTGTGTGTGTGTGTGTATTGGTAGTGGTAGTAGTAGTAGTAGTAGTATATATGAAAGTAATAGTAGCAGTTGTTATTCTTGTATAGTAATTGTATTGTGTGTATAGTGATGGGGAGAAAAATGTATAGTGAGTGATGTGAAGAAAAATGTATTGGAAAATATGGGAAAAGGGAGGATAATATATTGAAAGTTACAGCCAAGTAAAGAGGAAAAATAAAAAGGTATAATCTAGCGAGTGAGAGTGAGAGTGAGCGAATGAGTGAGTGAGTGAGTGAGTGCGAGTGAGCGAGTGAGTGTGGGTGAGTGCGAGTGAGAGAGTGAGTGTGTGAGTGAGTGTGTGTGAGTGAGTGTGTTGGTGAAGCGAATTCGTGTGATGGAACATTGATTTTGGTGGAGGTGGCGTTGCAGGGAAGAGGCATTCTGGTGGAGGAGGACGAGGAGGAGGAGGAGGAGGAGGGAGGAAGGAAATTGTGGAGTGTTTGGAGGAGGAAGTTATTGTTTAGTGTGGATGTTAGAGAAGGGGGTGACTGATGTAGGTAGCAAGAGTGAAGAAGAGGGGTGGAAGGGGAGGACAAAGAGGGAGGTATTAACAGTAGCAGAAGAAAGAGAAGATATGGAAGAAAGTAAAGAAAGAAGAGAGGAAGGACGAAATGATAACAGGAATGAGGGAAAGCAGACAGAAAGAAAGAGAGAAGAAAACAAACAAAAGAGAGGAGAAAGGGGGAAAGGAAGCTAAGAATGACGAAAAGCAGAAAAATTATAAAGAAAAAGAAGATTAAAGGAAGAAATGGAGGAAAGAAGAAAGGAAGGAGGAGACTGACCAGCAGATGGCTCTGGTTTGACTTAAATTTAGGGAGAACATCGAAATGGAGAAGTGGAGTGAGATGATTCAGGGAGGAGAAAGAGGTGGAGAGGTGGAGTGGTGGACAATGGGTGATGGTGGTGGTGGAGTGGTGGTGATGATGAAGTGGTGATGAAATGGATGAAGAGTGGATGCGGTGACTGAACTGGTGGAGTGAATGGTAGTGGTAGTGGCAGTGGTGGTAGTGGTGGCAGTGGTGGTAGTGGTGGTGGTGGTGGTGGTGGTGGCGGTGTTGAGGGGTTTTTGGACGCGTGGGATTGGTGCATTGGTGTTGAATTTCCACCCTACGCTTCCTACAGTCGGGAATAAAAGGAAAACTCTCTTTTTTAATATATATAAATCTGGAAACCCGGCCAGGACAGAGGCGGGCAAAATTTCCAACTGAACCGAATATTCCTGATGCGTGGCTTGGATAGAAAAGGAGAGGGAGAGAGGGAGGGAGGGAGGGAGGGAGAGGAAGGGAGAGAGAGAGAGACCGTTATCTTCTATCAGGCTTCGTCCTATCTTCTTTTGTCCCTGGACCACCGTAACGCGACGAGAGAGAGAGAGAGAGAGAGAGTAAATAGTCTATGGCAATGTTTACCCAAGGTTCATATCTATCTTTAGGCTTCTTCTTTTCTACTTCTTCCTTCGTCCTCTTCCTTTTCCTCTTTCTCCTCCTCTTCTTCCTCCTCCTCCTCCCCTTCTTCTAGTGTGCCATAAGAGTAAACAAACATGCAAATATGGTCCCTGAGGAAGCATGGGATGGAAATAGGTGTGCCTTCATCAACACACACACACACACACACACACACACACACACACACACACACACACACACACATATACACTCACTTTCACCTGTATAAACACACACACACACACACACACACACACACACACACACACACTCAGCAACAAAAAATGGTCCCAAAGTTAGCAGGCTTAAAAGAGGATGGTATATTGAAAGAAATTAATCAACCAACACTAAAGCAGTTATGAGAAAGAGAACTGACAATGATATATATGATAAATAATGAAAAGGAAAAGGCAGACAGAAAGGGCTTGAACATGCAGTGGTATAGAAGACAATACACATATTTTTCCACCCTTTTATCAATGAATATTAAGAAAAAAAAAATAGAGAGTTCAGTGATCTTAACCTCACTAGTCTCACCCAGCAATCATATGTCCAGCAGTTAACTTTTCCATAGGTACTTGATAAGGTAAAACTTTTCTACCTTTTTAGCTTAGGAATTAGGAAGGAAAACAGTGATTCTATCTTCACATTTTTTTCCATTAGCAACTATTAGGACATCGATAAGTAATGGCCCGGAAGAGATCGCATTGCCCAGCGTTTGAGTCCCGCCAGCAGCTATTTTGGACCAGTGTGAAGTGTTGCTGGCTCTCCATCATAGTGACTTAGCCATGACTCGAGACAAACAAGTGGAGTACTGCTAGATAGTACCACCTCCATTAGGCGTCACTATAAAAAGAGTCTGCCGCTCTTGCATAACACATAGCCGACAACTGTGACACTAAAATGAAGAGTAATGATAATAATAATAATAATAATAATAATAATAATAATAATAATAATAATAATAATAATAATAATAATAATAATAACAATAATAATAATAATAATAATAATAATAAAATGAAGAACTAAAGAAGCCTAAATTCCTTCTTCTTTACTGTTACGAGTCTTTCTTCCTCCTTCTCCATCCAAAACCTTATTGCGACTCATACACGTCACATAAAT
Source organism: Eriocheir sinensis (assembly GCF_024679095.1). Lineage (NCBI taxonomy): Eukaryota > Metazoa > Arthropoda > Malacostraca > Decapoda > Varunidae > Eriocheir > Eriocheir sinensis. Next base: position 16,534,870 of record NC_066520.1, read on the forward strand.
ACATAACTTCTTATAAAAAAAACATTTCCTCTTAACTTTTTTTTTACTCTCTCTCCATCTCTCTCTCTCTCTATCTATCTATCTGTCTATCTACTTATCTATCTCTGACCCCCACAGTACAAGTTAACAAGCAGAGTAATAAATAGGTCAGTCACCCCTTTCACTCTTCTCCCTCCCCCCAAAAATTTCCTCTTAACTTATTTACTCTCCCTCTCCATCTGTCTATCTATCTATCTATCTATCTATCTGTCTATCTACTTATCTATCTCTGACCCCCACAGTACAAGTTAACAAGCAGAGTAATAAATAGGTCAGTCACCCCTTTCTCTCCTTTCCCTCCTAACGTTTACCTCTTAAATCACGTAGTCAGCCTCAATGGCACTTCTCTCGTTGACTTATATCATTATTTTTACATGTATTTATTTAATGAGCTTCTTAACCGCCTGTCTTCCCCCTACTATTCTTCCAGTCCACGGCGCTGCACGGATAAACTCACTCTTCTGTATAATCAGTTCCACATACATTTATAGCTTCACTGGTCTTCCTAACTGCCTGTCTGCCTGCCTGCCTTCTCCCCTTCCCTTCCTTTCTCTCTCCGACTCGCCATTGTCTTCAACTCACCGCTCACTCTCCTTTCCATTCTGTCCTGCTCCCTCATACACTCCCTCACACACTCCCTCACGCACTCCCTCGCCCCGTCCGCCAATCCTGCCATCACTCCTTCCTCCTCCTTCTCTCCCGATAAACTCCGGAGCTGCCCGTCTTCCTTTGTTTTCCTCCATTATTCGGCGAAGACTTTTAGAGAAACTAAATTGAATTGTACTATTTGGGTCGCTCTCCCTCCCTCTCTCTCCGTCCTCTTTGTGCCGCGACGCGTAACTGGCATGGCGTTTTGTCCTTTTTTATTGTTTTATGTCTTGCTGTGTAGGCTTACTTGCTCCCCTTTGTGTGAGTAAGGACAATGGGCCGCGGGGAGCCAACCAAAAAGTTCTCCGTCTCCGTAATTTTCTTGTTCCTTTCTCTCGTCTCCTGAATAATGTCTTCCCTAATCTCGCCGTTGATCGTAAGGGTAACGTCCCGGCAACATCCAGCTTCCGAATGCAAGAGTTAATCAGTATCGTTATTCTCTCATCTCTTTCAGTGGTAGATTGTAATGGTCTCTCACCTCTGTATGTATTTCCTCGTTCCTGTGACTAAAACGCCGATGATCGTCCCGACAACCCCCAGCTTCCGAATACAAGAGTTAATCAGTATCGTTGCTCTCTCATCTCTTTAATTGGTAGATTGTAATGGTCTCCCACCTCCGCATGTATTTCCTTCTTGTGACTAAAACTCTTCCATGGGGGGAGTATCAAGACCTTGTTAACCTAAACTGATTATGACATTACGAGCCGTATTACTAAACATTTCGTCGCTCAAGTTCACATATTTAACAAGGCTTTCGTAGGAGTTTTAGGCATTTCCAGGAGTAGTTTTATGGCCCTGGTGGTAGTTTGACCCTTCCTCTTTACCGTGAACTTAAAAAAACACTCATTTGAACCCGATTGATCCCATCTTTAACCTTTAGAAATAGCTCATGTGAGGAGCGAATGTGTCTTATAATACCAAGCTAAATCTTTTCCCGCCTTCTTTTTGTGGGAGCAGCGTGTTGAGGAATTTTTTTTGTCTTCTTTGTTTTGTTGTTAGTCTCTCTCCTTGCCGGTTGTCTCTTTGTTTTGTTGTTAGTCTTTCTCCTTGCTGTAAGAAAGTTTATATTTTATCTTCTGTCACTGTCTTTACGGATGCTGTTATACTTTTGGGAGTCACAAAACATTTCATCTCAATTTTTACTTTTATTTTTTTCCCCTTTTCTGTTCCATCATGTTCCCTTCTCCCCGTTCCCATTCATTCCCTCATTTTCTTCTCCATATCTTACTCCATCCCTTAATATGTCCACTCACACCTTCCTCTTTCCCTATTTCCCCCTGTTTTACTAAGCCGTCTGTCACACTTCTTTCCCCGTTTTCTGATATCTTTATTAATCTTCAAGAAAATGATTTGGCCTTTTCCTCCAATCTTGTCAGTTCCTGCCTTCCAACGGTGCTGCTTCATTATGTTTCTCGTTTTCTGGTTTAATAAATGACTTTCTTTTAAATTTACTGCGTTTTCATTACACTAAACTGTCTGCAACACTGCCTTATATGTTGCTTCATGCTTGAATGTAAGAGCTAATCAATGCTGTCTTCTTTTATCACGTTAATTGGTAAACAGATATACTCTCTCTCTCTCTCTCTCTCTCTCTCTCTCTCTCTCTCTCTCTCTCTCTCTCTCTCTCTCTCTCTCTCTCTCTCTCTCTCTCTCTCTCTCTCTCTCTCTCTCTCTCTCTCTCTCTCTCTCTCTCTCTCTCTCTCTCTCTCTCTCTCTCTCTCTCTCTCAATGTACTTCGCTCCCTTTCCTATCGCCTCTCCCCTCCCTCCCTTCCTCCTCCTTTCTCCTCAAGTTCTTACCTACATGATAATTGCGTTATCTTGCTTCTCTTTCCTACCCACTATCTCTCTTTCTCCCTCCCCCCCTGCCTTGCCTATCACTAACCTGTCTACCTGTGTGATGTCACCTGCCCCGCTCCTCTCTCCCAACCCGCCTCCCACTTCCTTCGATTCCATTTGATACAGTTTTAGGAGAGGTGGTTCAAGGCGCCTAGGTACGCAGTCTCTCCACTTCGGACCTTTTACTTTTTTTTTTTAAGGGAGAATTGCCACCACTGTTTTCATTGTCATTATTTTCATCTTTTCCTTGATTTATTTTATTTTATTTTTCACTCAGCCGTTGGTTACTATTAGCCGTGTAAATGGAAGAAGTAGATAATGCAGAGGCGCCCGCATACATACATACATACATACACACAAAAAAAATACAGTACAAACACAAATACACACACACGCACACACACACACGCATGCACACACAAAGCCCCCGCCATGCAGAGTGGATGGACGTGGTGGTTTTCGTGCATCACAAACTCCATCCCCAACAACAGGTGTGGGACAGGTAACCACATCCCCTCCCTTACCCTCCCTTTCCCTCCTCGCCCTTACCCCTTTCCTTCCTTACCCTTACCCCTTTCCCTCCTCACCTTCACCCCTTTCCTTCCCCACCCTTACATCACATCCTTACCATCCTTACATCCTTACCATCACATCCCCTTCCTTACCCTCCCTTTCCCTCCCCACCCATACCCCTTTCCTTCCCCACCCTTACCTCTCCTCTTCCCTTTCCCCTCCTCTCCCCATGACCACCACGTTTCCTTCGTCCTCTCCCCCTCCCCCTTTTTCCCCACTTCCCTCTCTCTTTCCCCATGTTATCCCCATCTCTGCTCTACCATGCCCTATCCTCCTCTTCTCCCCCTTTTCTTCCTTTATCTTCCTCCCCGTCCCATATCCTCTAACACCTCCCTTTTTTCCTATTTCTCCCTTCCCTTCCCCTTCTTTGTCCCCTCACTCTTTCCCCATCTTCCCTTCCCCAAGAATCTAACGACATTCCTTCACCTCTCTTCCTCAAGCCTCCTCCCCTCTCCCTTCCTCATATCTGCTCCTCCCCTACCCCAGTCCTACCCTTCCCTGTCCCGCTGCCAAGCTTCCACCATCCCTCTCCTCTCCCCAACGGCACTTTCCCATCCCCTATCGCCTTTCCCTCTCATCCCCACCACATTCGCCTCTTCCTTTCTCCCTCCCTTTTCCCTTTCCCTCATTTCCAAATCTTTATCTCTCTCCCCCTCCCTTCCTTTCTAGCGTGTTCCTCCCTTTCTCCTTTCCTCTGGTTTCTCCATGCGTCCTCTCACTTCTTCCTCCCTTTTTCACCCTCCCAACATTCCCCTTACCCCTTAAGTGCCTGCCTTCCCTCCTGACTTTTTCCTGACATCCTTCCTTCCTTCATACATTCCTCTCTCTTCCCCACCCCTTCCTTTCTTCCCCCTTCCCCTTTCCTTCACTCACCTAGCCTTTCCCTCACAACCTTCCTTCCTTCATACCTTCCTCTCTCTTCCCCACCCCTTCCTTTCTTCCCCCTTCCCTCTCTCTCCCTGCCTCTCTTTCCCTTTCTTTCCCTCACACCCTTCCTTCCTCTCACCATCCTTCTCTCCCTGCCTACCCTTCCCCATTCCTTCACCCGGCGCTTCCCTCACAGCCACTCCCTTCCTCCATATCTCCCTCTAGCAACCCTTTCCTTCCTCTGCCACCCCCACCCTTCCCTCTTTCACTGCCTACCTTCCCCTCCCTTCCTCCATACCTTCCTCTCGCAACCTCTTCTTTCCTCCTCGCCCCCTCCCCCTCCTCCTCCTCATCCTCCTCCTCCCTTCCCTCCCGTAACAGACGTGGGCAGTGGTGTTTCCGGCCCCCCTAATCCCGGCCCTCCCAGCACCGCCTCGCCGACCCACGCGCGTTTACATAACTTTCATTTTTTATACGCGTTTCATTTTTTTTTCAACACACACACGTCTGGGGAACACGTGGCCCGGGCGGGGAACAGTACATCCACGAGCCAACACACACACACACACACACACACACACACACACACACACACACACACACACACACACACACACACACACACACACTTTTTTTTCTCTTCATTTTCCTTCCATTTATATTCTTTCGTTTTCCTTCCCTTTCCTTCATTCTTCTTCTTTTTCTTCTTCTTCTTTTTCTTCTACTACTGTTACTACTGTTACTGCTACTACTACTACTACAACCACTACAACACACACACACACACACACACACACACACACACACACACACACACACACACCCGATGGAGGTATGTAGGAGGGGTGAGAGTGAAGACTGAATGCGAATTTTATTTTTATATTTTTATCTCTTTCTTTCCTTCTCTCTCTCTCTTTCTCTCTCTCGCTCTCTCTGATTTATTTGTCTTTTATTGTATTTTGTGTAGGAAAGTTACGAGCCAATGAAATCACGCCTTTGAAACTAAAACTAATTTAACCTTTACATTCTATTTCTTTTTATTCCGTTTGACTTTTACCCTCAACATTTTTTTAATTTTTTTTATTTCTCTCCTGCAGAACGGAATATATCGCACTTTCCTTTATGTGATTTCTAACCGTTCCTTTGGTTGCATAGAAGAAAAAATGTATAACTCTACTACTCAACTTTTCTTACAATCTTTCAAATATCTAACAATTTTTCCTCAATTCTATGATATTTTACTCTGCCTTTGTTTGCATATAAGAAAAATAATGTAGATAACTCTTCCACCCTTGAATTTTTACTCTCATTTTAACATCTAACATTTTATATCTGACATTTTTCCTTCACTCGTATAACATCTAACCCAGTCTTTGTTTGCATAATAAAAAATAGATATACAGAACTATCATACCTTCGACTTTTTTCACAGTAATTCTTAAACATTTAATATATTTTTTTATCACTTCTATGACAACTAACTCTGCCTCTCTGTGTATATCAGAAAACAAAAAAAGGAAAAAGAAAAAAGACCCAACCTTGACTCTGACATCGGTGCTATTTGATACACAGCGGTGAAGGACACTCGTCTCTCTTTTCTGATACTCCTTTTTTTTATAGTAGTGCCTTAGTCCTTTCCCTTCCCCTTCCCTTGCTATCTGATGCCTCTTTTTCCGTCATGGCTTCCCTTCTTGTAATGCCGAGCTATTTCTTACGACTGATCTTCAAACACTCTATTACAGCATATGTCCATTCACACCTTTCCTCTCCCCTCCTTTCTTCCACCCCTTCCCCTTATTTGTCCCCTCACGCCTCCTTCCCCACCCCCTTGCTCTCTCCCCCACTTTAATAACACGATTTCCACTTTAATAACCCGAGACTCCTCCTTACTTGTTGCCTAATATTCCTTAACACGACCTACTCTCTAAGAATCCCTGATACCCCTACTTACTAGTATCCTAATATTCATCTTAAGTACTTTCCTATCACTTCATTACATAAAGAACATAATACTCTTCCCTTCTAGTGCTCTAACATTTCTTTATCGTAACCTATCTTAACTTTTTCTCCTACCTCCTCCTCTAACTCCTCCTCCTCCTCCTCCTCCTCTTACGAGTATTTCCTCTTTTCCTCCTGCTCGTCCTCTCCTTCCTCCTCCTCCTCCTCCTACGAGTATTTCTTCTTTCCCTCCTGCGCCTCATCTTCCTCCTCCTTCTACGAGTATTTCTTCTTTTCCTCCTGCTCGTCCTCTCCTACCTTCTCCTCCTACGAGTATTTCTTCTTTCCCTCCTGCTCCTCCTCTTACCCCTCCTTCTACGAGTATTTCTTCTTTTTCCTCCTGCTCGTCCTCTCCTTCCTTCTCCTCCTACGAGTATTTCTTCTTTTCCTTCTCCTTCTCCTCTCCTTCCTCATCCTACTACGAGTAATTCTTCTTTTCCTCCTGCGCCTCCTCTTCCTCCTCCTTCTACGAGTACTTCCTCTTTTTCTCCTGCGCCTCCTCTCCTTCCTCCTCCTCATACGAGTATTTCTTATTTCCCTTCTTCTTTCTCCTCCTATGAGTATTTTTTCATTCCTTCCTCCTTTTCCTCCTTCTTCTCCTTCTACGAGTATTTCTTATTTTCCTTCTCCTTCTTCCTCCTCCAACGGATATTTCTTCTCTTCCTTCTCCTCCTCCTTCTTTCCCTCCTACTAATCATCCTTCTCCCACGACAGTGTCCAAAGAGGTGCGGGAAAGGCGTGACAACGATAGATCACACATACATTTATTCATTGCCAACCTCCGTCCCATCACTCGCCCGCTACCCCCTCACACTCCACCTCCCCTCACCGGCCATTCCTTACCCACCACCACCACCACCACTATCATTATCACCATTCTCACTTCGATGTTTACTCTCGTTCATTCAGTTATTTATGCCGTTCGAGAGATATTGTTTATGCACGCTTTATTATTCTTTTTTTTTTCTTTCGTCAGCCATTCCAGGAAACTTGCAATATATCTTATCAGCACACGTGGCGGGAATGTTTGTGTGTGTGTTTGTGTGTGTGTGTGTGTGTGTGTGTGTGTGTGTGTGTGTGTGTGTGTGTGTGTGTGTGTGTGTGTGGTGTTATTTATTGCGTTTATTAAGAAAGTGTGGGTGGGGAAGGGTCTGTGTGTGGGGGGGGAGGGTCTCTGTGTGTGTGTGTGTGTGTGTGTGTGTGTGTGTGTGTGTGTGTGTGTGTGTGTGTGTGTAATTTCTTAGACGATGAGAGGATGATATGAGAAGGAGAAGGAGGAGGAGGAGGAGGAGGAGGAGGAGGAGGAAGGAATAAGTTACGTCTTCTCATATTTTCAGAGATTAATATAACTGTCTTTATGAAGGAATGTTTTTTTGTATAATCGTGAAAAATGGCAACGTGTTTTATATGCTCTGTAACACCACTCACACATCATATCACCACTCATCACCACCACCACTGCCACAAATATCATCTCTACCACCAAAATCACCACCATCACCACTGCTAACGACACCATCAGCATCACCGACAACAACAAAAAATAACAAACTTCCACCACTAAAGCCAAAACAAATACATTATCACCCCAACTCACAAAAAAATCATCACCTGCCTCAACCACCTGCACCACCACCATTACCACCACCACCACAATCACAACCACAACCCCCACCAACACTACCACCTCCACATTCGCATTACCACTACTACCACAGTTACAACCACCACCCCCACCAACACTACCACCACATCCGCATCACCACCACCACCACAATTACAACCACTACACCACCAACACTACCACCTCCACATCCGCATCACCACCACCACCACAATTACAACCACTACCCCACCAACACTACCACCTCCACATCCGCATCACCACCACCACCACAATTACAACCACTACACCACCAACACTACCACCGCCACATTCGCATTACTACTACTACCACAATTACAACCACTAACCCCACCAACACTACCACCACATCTGCATCACCACCACCACCACAATTACAACCACAACCCCCATCAGCACTACCACCTCCACATTCGCATTGCCACCACCACCACTACAATCACAACCACTACCCCCACCAACACTACCACCTCCACATTCGCATTACCACCACCACCACAATCACAACCACTACCCCCACCAGCACTACCACCTCCACATCCGCGCATTACCATCACCACCACCACCACCACCATCATCACCACCTTCGCCACGGCCACACCGGCACTCTCCATCACCACCTCCACCGTAATTTCGCGGCTCATTTCCCTCCTTTCAGACGCGCGAAAAAGCAACGACGAAGCAAACACAATCAAAGAAGGTAAATTTATCGTCGCCCCTTTTCGCGAGAGTGTTGCTGAGGGACGCAACACAACACACGGCTCGCTGAAGGAGGCAACACAAGGCAGCCTCCCCCCCCTCCCCCTCCTCCCCTGCGGCTGGATGAAGCATGGTCGAGATATTTCAGGACTAAGTCTCCTTGGACTGATAGGCATCACAAAGAAAAGTTCACAGTTAAAATTTATTGCCGCCTCTCCCTCGGCACGCGGCGTCCCGAGAGGCGGCGCGGCCAGGGAGGCGTGGTGAGGCGTGTGTGTGTGTGTGTGTGTGTGTGTGTGTGTGTGTGTGTGTGTGTGTGTGTAGCGCCCCCTCACCCCTGACGGTGGTGCGGAGTAACATTTTCAAGAGTTCCTTCGCATCATATTTAGGTAAAAGCATCGAAGTGTTCTCCCAGACACATCAGCTAATATCGCAGGCAGGAGAGGAGTGTATCGCGCCTTGCCGGAATAGGAAGTATATTTGTATATTTTTTCTAAGTCAGTAATGTGTGCAGATTCATTAAAAGTAAGCCATTTTTATGCAAATAATTTTTCAGCTGCGGGTTATGAGGAAATTATTCAGTGCCGGAGCAGCGCGGCCACTCAGGGCAGCGCCGCGCCAAGGGCGGCTTCGGCACCGAATAATTTCGTCATAACCATCTACTTCAAACTGTTTGCTCAAAATATGGCTTTTTTTCAGGCACTGACTATATTTACTGCGGCACAAATTACCTTTCCTACCCAGGCCGGTGCTGGCACCCTCCCGCGGCGGTGCGTTCCGCCTGTCACCGCCCACCCAGCTCCTTCCTCCGATCCCACCCCCGCCCGAAGCGTTGGGACCGAGTGGCCAAATGACCCGATCTAGTTACGCCGCATCCTGTTTATTGCTCACGCCGCCTTAAAGCTTCAGGCCCGCCCCATGGACGTTCTAGCACACTCGCAATGCTGTCATGCCCTTCGCCAAGACCTCGGGGAACTTGTTTTCCACCTAGGTTGATTTCTGAGGCGCATTAACGGTAAGCGAAGCATTCTGACGCATACCCTGAAGACGGCACTGACGGGATGACGCCTGCTATTTACGTCTCCCCGTCCCGTCGCGAGCAGAGCCCAGACATTGACAAACACCCACGCTTGTGACCTTCCGAGCACCTGCCGTGACTCACACCACCTGTCGAGGACCCCAACGGTGCGCTGCAAGCGGGCTCACTTGACGCTCGGAACTGTGAAGATGAAACTCAACGCTAACCAAAACTGACGCACGGAAACATTTAAAAAGAGTGTGAGTGTGAAAGGTTGGAGAATATGAACGACACGAGGAGATTTGTTAACCCCATGGGAAGAGCTCAACGAGACATTATTAAATAGTCGTACGATTGATCTCCCTCCAAACTACTGGTTCCACAAGCCTCGAGGGCACGGGAGCGGCTGTCGGACCCCTGGGGCGGCGCCGGAGCTCAGCCATGGCGGGGCCATTGACGGCAAGCTATACTTAGTAGAGACTATTTTTAAATAAGTGAACACACATACAGTGTCACGGTGGGGACATGGACACCCGCGCGGCCAACAAAGCAGCTTACTGGCGACACCATCAAGTAGCCGCCATCCACCAGCGGGCGCGGGGGCGGGGTGTGGGCGGCGGCTTTGCTTTCCTGCAGCTCCAGGCCATCAAGGGTCATCGCCGCCCAGCCGCCGCCACGCCCATGGTCACCAGAAGCAGCAGTGTAGATGGTGGATGGCGCAGTGCAGGGCGGGGAGAGTGACCGGTGCGCCATCTGAGCAACAAGAGTAAGTCAAGATGTGAAGTTCATGTAATGCAAAAATAGTTCAGGAGGAAGATGTTTTGTTCCGGAGGCTGAAGCCTATAAGACGCACGTAAGAGGTGTTCACCTTGAACATTGGACCACAACACTTCTTGAGTTCATTGCCTCTCCCTGAAAAGATGGTTACATTTTATCTTTTATTTCATCTCATCATGGCTTTGCCTTTAGTTGTAGCCAAGTGGCTACAAAATATTTCAAAGCCTGTGTGGAACATCTATATTTTACAAATGTTCGAAGGAGCAGCAGCGTGACCCCGCCTGGCAAAATGAAAGGTGATGCGATACCTTGTCCAGCAATTACACGCCCGTCCCAGAGTCTCGATCACACCCACACACCCACCCACCCACACCCACACCAACACACACACACACACACACACACACACACACACACACACACACACACACACACACAAACATAAGTGAATGTGAGTGCGAGTGTCCCGGCGAAACACCTGCCTTTATATTGTGTGTTTACCGTTGACAAACACCTGATCACGTCTCTGGGGTAAAACACAACCTGCGAGTTAAGGTTACAAAGGTCTGACATACACACTGTGCTGCGGAATGTCCTGCCCCTACATCAGCCTCGCCTAAACACACACACACACACACACACACACACACACACACACACACACACACACACACACGGTACAAAAAAAAAATGATCAGGACTTTAACGAGTGCTGGGCCGCGACGGTGCTGGGAAAGTTACAAAACGTTGGGCTTTGTTAGTGTCCAGCGCCAGCCGCCTCCACCGCCCCCGCCGCCGCCCCCGCTTGATCCTGGCAGGCGTTGGAGGACACGAACAAAACTCTTCATTTTGTAACCTTTCTAACAAGTCCTGCCGAAGTAACATGGAACCTTTGTTATATAGGTTTTGGGTGTTTTCGATGTAGGCTACGTACGACGGAAAAGAATACTAGATGGGATACTTTTCATCAGAGTATTCAAGGCGGCCATCTCTTAAAGGGCGATGAACTAAAATTACCTACTTGTGTCGCTTTTTCTACGGCTAAGGATGTAGACCAAGGGTAAAAAGAAAAGAGGCAAAAAAGACCCCTAGGCACTGCTCCTGTAAAGTAAATGTCAGAGGCTGAAAAAAGTCAATGTCGCATGGTCTTCATACTCCCTGCCTCCCCATATAATGTTCTTCCCCTTTCCCTATACCGCTGTTACTGTCATGGCCGTTAGCTGCGAACCTCCACCTTTCCACACGTTTCCACACCGTCCCTTCACACCTTTAGTATGGAAGCGAGTATCCACCCAACAAGCGTCAGCTCAGGGTACGGAAATTAATTGTACTTATTTTAGGATTTTGCCTGTCGCTAATTATACGAGGCGAAAAGAATCAAAGTATTGCTGAATGATACCTGACCCGATTACCTCCCACTCATCCTCCTCCTTAACCTCCATCCGCCTCTGCTTCTCCTCTTCCTCCTCCTCCTCCTCAATTTGTTAATTTTACACTTCACTCAAATCCTCCTCTTCCTCTTGCTCCTCCTTCTTCTCCCCCTCCGCCGCCAACTCTTTTTCCTCCTCCTCCTCCTCCTCCTCCTCCTCCAGGCACTTCACACTCACTTTTCTCTCGCACGCGTCCCGGCCAGCCACTTTCATACCTGCAAAGAAGAATTCCCATTTCAACTTCCAGTTAAAACTATAAAAAAAACAGTAATTACCTACACAAACTGTTCTCCTTTATCAAAACTTATAGGCTACTTTTCCTTAAGTCTCTCAGCTTGGGAGTTACTTCATCACTACTTAAATGTTCTGAGCTTCCGTCTGTCTCCAAAGTAAATTAAACTACGGATGGAGGAAAACTATCAGCATCCATAATAATAATAGTAATAATAATAATGATAATAATAATAATAATAATAATAATAACAATAATGAAATAATTACTAACGATAATAACTGCAACAATATCAATAATGACTAAAACCGTAAAAATAAAAAAAAATAAAAAAAGTATATGGTCATCAATAAAATCACACAAATATAACAAGTAAATAAATCAAACTATCAAGGCACCAACCCAGAAATTGTAATAGAGAACCAGGGGAAGAAATTGCCGGAGCAGGACAGACCACACTGACATCAGACAATAGCGGAGAACATTGGGAAAGGCCTTTATCCTGCAGGGAACTAATAATGGCTAATGATGATGATGAGGAGGAGGAGGAAGAGGAAGAGGAAGAGGATTATATCTGTAGCCTATATCTGTAAATGCACAACTCAAACTATAATTAACCTCATAATCAGCCAATCATTAAACACACACACACACACACACACACACACACACACACACACACACACACACACACACACACAAGTAGACATACACAGACCCCCCCCCCCCATCACACACGCAGACACACACACACGCACTGGTTCTTAAGGGCTCATGGTTAAGGGCTGACTGGCTGGTGTGTGTGTGTGTGTGTGTGCCAATTACCGGGGCCCGTGTTTAAGCCGTGTACGCCGCGCGGGGCTGCGTGTCGACCGTTACCTGAAGCCTCACCGTCGGGGGAACACGGCGGCTGAGTGAGGTGAGGCGCGCTGAGTGGTGCTATGGGGAACGAGGTGGCGGCGGGAGGCTGCTGCTTACATACACGCACATTACAAACACACACACACGCACACACACACACACACACACACACATGCATTTGTAAACATACGTACTACAGTGGGATAGCTAGAAAGGTAGAATCACACATACATACACCCCCCCCACACACACACATACACACACATACATACTTAAACAGGCAGACAGACAGACAAACATATGGACAAACGGACAGAGGGATAGACAGACAGACATACACGCTCAGGGGTACAGCTGGGAATAATATGGTGGCTCTACCCTGGCTGTCCACATACAAGCACACATACATGCATACACAAATAGAGACAGACAGACAGACAGACAGACATATGGACAAACGGACAGAGGGATAGACAGACAGACATACACGCTCAGGGGTACAGCTGGGAATAATATAGTGGCTCTACCCTGCCTGTCCACATACAAACACACATACCTACATACACAAACATAGACAGACGGACAGACAAACACGTTATGGTGGTTCTGCTGGATATGAAGCGTTGGTGGTACATACATACATACATACATACATACATACATGCATACATACATACATACGCACACAAATACATAGCTTAACAGACACCGCTCCTCCCGAAATTGACCTATCTTTCGGCCACTCCTCTTGACTCTTGTAAGAGCAGTGAGTAGTGGGTTTTTTTCATTATTGTTTCCTTTTGTTTGCCCTTGAACTGTTTCCTTTACTGTAAAAA
>NC_066520.1:16550830-16560830 GCF_024679095.1 Eriocheir sinensis
GAAAAAAAGAGAAAAAAGAAGAGAAAATGGAGGAAGAATGGAGAAAGGAAAAAAAGAGGAAAAAGAAGAGAGAATGGAGGAAGAATGGAGAAAGGAAAAAGAGGAAAAAGAAGAGAGAATGGAGAGACAATGGAAAAAGGAAAAAAAGAGGAAAAAGAGAGAAAATGGAGGAACAATAGAGGAGGGAAAACGAGGGTCACAACAACACATAATACAGCCCATCCCAAGCTTAGGTCAGTAGGGACTATAGACAGTACAATGACCTCGCACTCCCTTAGGCCCCTGGAGTGACTAGGCCTACTGTACAAGCCTTCTTTTTATTTCCCATATTTTCTTTGTTTTTTTCATTGTTCTCTATTGTTTTCCTTCTTTTCTTTCCCTCTTTCTTTTTATTTGTTTCCTATTATGCCTTTTTTTCCCCTTCATTTTTTGTGCTCTTTTATCTTTGCTTCCTATCTTTTCCTTACTTTTTCTTTCCCTTCTTTTCTCCTCCTCTTTCTTGTTCCTTGTCCCCTATCATTTCCCTTCATTCTTTTTCTTTTTCCTTCTTTTCTTCCCCTCTTCCTTGTTCTTCATCTCCTATCTTTTTCTCTCCATCTTTTCTTTCCCTACTTTCCTTCTTTTTCGTCTTTCTCATCCATTTCTTCCTTTCCCTCTTAAGCATGGCACCCCCTCTAGCTGACCCCACCCTCGTTCCTCGTGGTGACATAGACAAAAGGGTGTGAAATGAAGGTGGAGTGCCAAGTGTAGGGAGGAGCTAGGGAGGAGTGACTGAGTGGGGAGGGGACCAAAAAAATATGTATGGGGGAGGAAGGGGAGCATGGGTAACAGTGTGTGTGGGGGGAGGGTGCCACAAGGGGGGGAAAGCAGCACCCCACAGGACCTCACACCCCTGGGGAGGAAAATGAGGCTAGGGATGACGGATATGTACTGGGGAAGCCCTGGGGGAGAAGGGGAGGAGGAAGAGGAAGAGGAGAAAATGCGAAGGAGGAGAAGAATGATGAGGAGAGGAAATGGGGGGAATAATGAAGAGGGTTTAGAGAGAGAGAGAGAGAGAGAGAGAGAGAGAGAGAGAGAGAGAGACGACAACGACGACGACGACGAATCTCAAGAATAGTGAAACACAAGACTGGAAAAAGACGAGGAGGAGGAGGAGGAGGAGGAGGAGAAGGAGGATTGAGAATGGGGAAGGAGGAGGGAGGAGAAGGAGGGAGAGGAGATGGAGGAGGATTGAGAAGGAGAAGAGGAGGATTTTGTTGAGGAGGAGCTGGGGGAGGAGGAGGAGGAGGAGGAGGAGGAGGAGGAAAAGAGAGCCGTCTTGGAGTTTTAGAAGTGTTTGTGTCCCGGACTCCCGCCTCTTCTCCGAGCTTTGGGGGAGAGGGGAGAAAACGGGGAAGGGGAGAGGAGAGAGAGGGAGAGAAACGGAGAGAGGGGACAAGAGGGGATGATGGGAAAGAGTGGTGAGGAGGAGGAGAGGAGAGGAGGGGAGAGGAAGGGAAGAGGAAAAGAAGACAGCGACCTTGATATATAGAGAGAGAGAGAGAGAGAGAGAGAGAGAGAGAGAGAGAGAGAGAGAGAGAGAGAGAGAGAGAGAGAGAGAGAGAGAGAGAGGAGAGATAGAGAGACAAACAGACGAGAGAAGAAGTGGAGGACAAGGTAAAAGAGAAGGAAAAAGTTGGCGAAAAACATGAGAAAAAATCTATGCGTGTGTGGAAGGAAAACAGAGAGAGAGAGAGAGAGAGAGAGAGAGAGAGAGAGAGAGAGAGAGAGAGAGAGAGAGTGTACGCATCCACCATATAACCTTGTCTCACTGAATAACAATGAATAAACAAAATAATATCACCCTTCACTAACACCCACTTCCCTCATACATTCATTCTTATATTCACTCTTTCATTCACTCTTATATTCAGTCTTACAATCACTCATATTCATTCTCCCATTCATTCTAACATTCACTCTTGCATCCTCACCCCTTAACGCACATCCAGCTAACTTACAAATAATATAACTTTTCCTGTGACTGAATAAATATACCCCGTTGTTTTTGTACTACAGCTTATATGGAGTACTGTGTTGAGGAGTATTCTATCATCTTGTTTTGTCCTTCGTCTGCTTCCTTGGACACTTTGTTACTCGCATACTTGAATGAGACTAACCAATATATACACGGGATCGTCTTTTTCTCCTTCCTTTCCTTGTCCAATTTTCATTCCCTAGTTTATCTTTCAGTCTTTTTTATTCTTTCTCTGTTATCTCTTCCTTTTCTTTTTCTTCTCTTCCTTATTTTCTTTCTTTTTTCTTTAACCTCTTCGTTTTTTCTTTCCTTTCCTTTCCCTCTTCTTCTATCTCCTATTTTTTTACTATATTCTTTTTTATTTTCCTTGATTTCTTTCCCTCTTTCTTGTCCTCTGCCACTTGTATTTTCCCTCACTCTTTCCTTTCCTCTTTTATTTTCTCTATTTTCTGTTTGTTTTGTTTGCTCAACTGTGTAGCACGTGTTCGTTTCGTATCAGGCATTTGCGCACATGGGAGAGCTCAATTATGATACGTCTCGGGCACTTTACATGCAGAGCAGCGACGGCAGGTGTGTGTGTGGGGGGGGGGGGGGTGGCGAGGCGCGTTACGAAAGAGTGGGATGTGCTGAGTTCGTAGCAGTGAGGTTCGATTCTAAATGGTTGGTGTATCTTCATTCTTTCCTCTCTTTTACGGTTAAACTCTGGATATCCCGTGCTTCTAAACTTCCTCCCTCCTACGACTTGAACTCAGCGGCGAGGAGACGGAGGAGAGGAGAGGACGTGACAGAGTATAACGCAAACAAAACTATAGGTAATGGGACTAGTTTTCTTACATAGGTGTCCTTCACTCATGGCCAGTCGAAGAAAGCGTAAAAGAATAATAATCAATAAATTCACAGGTACAAATGACAATATTAAAGGTGTTCCAGGTGGTAATAGAAGAACAGGTGCGTGACCCCTCTTTCGGCCACCTCTTTGGATTCTTTTTAGGAGCAGCGAGTAGCGTTTTTTTTTTTCTTATTATTGTTTCCTTTTTTTGTGCCCTTGAGCTGTCTCCTTTGTTTAAAAAAAAAAGACAATCATATCTAAAACAAACAAACAAAAAAAATATGACCACTTTGTCTCACTTAGCCACAGTTGCAGAAAGGTGTGAAAAACCAATTTGTGCCTTCCCAGGTAGACGAATACACTACTACAGGTGCTGACAAGGGTACACGATAAAGAATGTGTAGAGAATGAATGAAACTACAATGCCTAAGTCTTCTTGAGCCGGAGGGAGGGGGAGGGAGAGACGGAGAGTGAGGTAAAGGGAAAGAAGCAGGAGTTGAGGAGAGGAAGAAGATTTAAGGAGAGATAAGTGAGGGGCGGAAAAATTGATGATAATGATGATGAACAGGGAAGGAAAAAGAGAGGGAAAGGAGAAGGAGAAGAGAGGTGAACAGTTGTGAAGAGGAGGACGAAAAGGTTGAAATGCTGAAAGATAAATAAGAAGAGATAATGATGATAATAACAAAAACAATAATAAGGCTGGAAAGGGAAGGAGAGAGAAAGGAGAGGAAAAGATGAGGGGAACAGTCATGAAGAGGAGGAGGAGGCTGAAACTCCGATACAAGAAGGGAGGGAAAAGAAGATAATGATGATAATAATAATACCAATAATGGAAACAATAATAACCATGGAAAGGGAGGGAGAGGGGAGGGAGAGGGGAGATAGAGGGGCGCAGTAGGAAGGACAGGGGAGGGAAAGGGGAGGGAGAGTGGATGAGAGGGGAGCAGTAAGAAGGACAGGGGAGGGAAATGGGAGGGAGAGGGGAGGCTAAGGGGAGCAATAGGAAGTGGAGGGGAGGGAGAGGGGAGGAAGAGGGGAGCAGTAAGAAGGACAGGGGAGGGAAAGGGGAGGGAGAGGGGAGGCAAAGGGGAGCAATAGGAAGGGCAGGGGAGGGAGGGGAGGAGGAGGGGGAGGTAAGGAGAGGGGGGGGAAAGGACTCATATTACAACAAGGGTTCCCTCAGCACCTAATAAGCGTTATTGGGTTCATTTGGGGCTTTCTGTTGGCAGGTAACGGGATCTCTCTCTCTCTCTCTCTCTCTCTCTCTCTCTCTCTCTCTCTCTCTCTCTCTCTCTCTCTGTTTGCTTGTTTTGCTTGTTTGTGCATGTCTGTGTGTCAAAATGTAAAAAAAAAAATAACAAAAAAGAGAAAGTAAAGAAAAGACAAGCAAAAAAAGAAAAAGAAAAGAAAAACAGGAAAAAATGAGAATTAAAAAAGAGAGGAAAGAAAAAAAGAAAGTGAAGAAAGGACAGTGGCAAAAAAAATAAGTGTGTGTGTGTGTGTGTGTGTGTGTGTGTGTGTGTGTGTGTGTGTGTGTGTGTGTGTGTGCTCACCTAATTGTATCCTACAGATTCAGGGTCTGAAGAGGGGAGGGGGGGGGGGGGGGGGTTGGTCTCCACTCTACCGGGATTCGTACCAGGGATCTCTCGATGTATTGGTGAGCCAAGCCTGATAACCACTGCAGGAGTCGACCGGGCTAACCAGTGCAGTACGTGTGTGAGTGTGTGTGTGTGTGTGTGTGTGTGTGTGTGTGTGTGTGTGTGTGTGTGTGTGTGTGTGTGTGTGTGTGTGTGTGTGAGTAGTACTTTTTCCGATTTCCCAAGGGATGGCTAGCGATTCCATATCAAAGGTCTCTCTCTCTCTCTCTCTCTCTCTCTCTCTCTCTCTCTCTTCCCCCCACCCCCGTAAAGCATATTATGGGGGGTGACTCTTCTGTGTCATCTTTGCATATATACTTTGAAAATTTAAACCTGCTCTCCCCATATCATTCACCTTCACACACACACACACACACACACACACACACACACACACACACACACAGAGGTTATGTTTCCTACGTAACACTGATCATAAATAAACTCGAATCACGCCCACTTTGCTGTACGTCTGATCTACGACAAAGTTCTTCAGATGATAATAAAAAAAACTCTTTCGGAAATGTGTACCAGAAATACTTTTAAAACAGCTGCTAATTTTTTTTTTTTTTTTTTTTTTTTACAGCAAAGGAGACAGTTCAAGGGCACAAAAAAAGTAAACATTAATAAAAAAAAAAGCCCGCTACTCGCTGCTCCTTTAAGATATTGGAAGGACAGGATCACCGTATTTTGAATTTGTCCAGCTTGGCGTTAAATCCTCCTTCACCGTTATTATTTTTGTGGTATCCTGAGTTTTCCATTGTAAGAACAGCGAATTATTGGCATTTTACTTTTTTTTTAGCCCTTGTTCTCTCCCCTCAGTGTAAAAGAAAAAGAGATCTATGAGTTTAGTTTACTTTATTTTCGTTGTAGTATTTCCGCTCAGTTTTATACACCACCGTTTTCTTGGAGGTATAACTTCCTTAAACATAAAAACCAAACACGTGATTCTTTCTTTACTCTTCCGTGATATGTCCTTTGAGTTGCATTGATTATCCACGTCACAGTTTTAGTTAGTTTATTTTTTTCCTGCGAGAATACAGTTACACTAAGATTGAATATGACTGCATGCAAGTGAATCGCGGAAAAGTGCATGTGTCGACCCTTGGAAAGAGAGCTTGAGAGTTATACGAGAGGGGAGTGGAAGAGTAAGTGGAACAGGAGGCAAGAGGGGCTGACTGGGGAGGTGGAAGTGGGGGAGAGGTAAGCAGGACTGACGAGCGAGGTGGAAGAAACGAAAAAGGAAAAACGTCATAAATAAAAAAAAAGGAAAAAAGAAAGAAAAGAAGAGGCAGTTGCAAGAAAAAAGTGACAGGAAAAGAAATTAATATAAGAAAGAAGAGAAGTTAAAATGGGGAAGCAGGACTGACGAGGGAGATGGAGGTGGAAGAGAAGGCAGCAAGGTGGACGAGCGAGGTGGATGTGGAAGCGGAGGCAAGCAAGAAGGGGAGTTGGCAAGGTGAAGACAGCTGTTCAATGCGCCCACACGTCACTCTTGCACCACTCTACGTGACAATAATGTAATGCTATTCAATTCCACTGATACCGGAGACTCAGCGTTGAATGCCTTCCTCTATACTTTTCCTGTTTTCTTTTTTTCTTTCCTTCCCAAAATAAATAACAAATACCATGATCTTTGAATAGGGAGGTGAATGAGAGTGAGTGAGTGGGCGATTTAGTAGGTGAGTGAGTAGGGGTGAATGAGTGAGTAAGTGAGTGGATGAGTGCATAAGTGAGTGAGTGAGATAATGGATAAGTGGATAAGCGAATGGATGAGGTGAGTGCATGAGTAAGAGTGAGTGAATGAGTGAGTGAGTGAGTAAGTGAATAAGAGATAGTAATTGCGTGAGAGAATGGATAAATGAATGGATAAAGTGAGTGGATGATTAAGAGTGAGTGAGTGAATTAGTGAGTGAGTGAGTGAGTGAGTGAATGAATGGGAAAGTGAATAAGTCACTAAATAAGGTGAGTGAATGATGAGTAAATGTATGAGAGTGAGTGAGTGAGTGAGTGAGTGAGTTAGTGTGTGCGTGAGTGAGTGCGCCACGCAGCGTTTCCCTTCACCTGAGAACACCTGCCCCGTGTCATGTGTTGGGCTGATTAATAAACATTTCGCGTTTGAATACCAATTAACCCGGAGTGCGATGTTATAGCAGTGTCATGGTGATTCCAGGCCGGCGGGGGCTGCGTGTCTGCTTATCATGTTATCTAAAGGTTGTTTTTATTCTTGATGCAGTTTTCTTGTTGTCTTTTTTTTCCTACTTTTGTTTTGTTTATTATTATTATTTGGATTTGTTTCATTTTTCTTTGTCTTCTTTGTTCTTGTCTGCATTTTTTTTTCTTTTTTCCTACTTTTTTTTCTTTTTTTTCATTTTTCGTTATCTTCTTCGTTTTTGTCTGCAGTCTTTTCTTTTCTCTCTTTCCTTTCTTTTTTTTTCTTCTAATTGTTTGTATTTCCCTCATTTTTATCTTCTTATTTAAGGGTTGTTTTGTTCTTCTCTGCAATCTTTTCTTTATCTTTTTTTTTTGCATTCTTTCTTTGTGTGCTTAACATTCGTCCTTTTTTACTTTTACTTTTCTTGTATTTTCTTGCGCTGTCTATCTTATTTTTTTTTTTTTTTTTTTTTATTTCTTTTATCTAAGCTGTTTCGTTCTTGCTGTTGTCTTTTTCCTTGTTTTCTTTTCCTATGTTATATTTCTCATTATTCCCTTTTTTCCATTTTTTTCTTCTTGTCTTCTTATCTAAGGCTTGTGTTCTTATCTACAGTTTTTTTCTTTTTTCTATCCTTTGTTTTCTTGCTTATTATTTGTCTTTTTCATTCTTTCATTGTCTTCTTTTGTACTTGT
Source organism: Eriocheir sinensis (assembly GCF_024679095.1). NCBI lineage: Eukaryota > Metazoa > Arthropoda > Malacostraca > Decapoda > Varunidae > Eriocheir > Eriocheir sinensis. The sequence goes on from NC_066520.1 coordinate 16,558,161, forward strand.
TTACTGTCTTTTCTTATCTCTTGTTCGTTTTCTTTGTTTTGTTTCCTATTATTTGTCTTTTTTCCATCTCCTCTATATCCTTATCCTATATCCATGTTTAATTTTTGTCTTATCTTTACTTTCCTCTTTCCTTTCTTTTTATTACTTCACTTTTCTTTTTTCTTTTTCATGCTAGTATCTTTCCTTTTCTTTTTCTCATACCTTCCTTTCTTTTTTCTTTATTTATTCGTCTTTTATTATTTGCCTTCTTCTATTCACCCAGGGTTCCTGTGTAACCAGTCCTTTTGCCCTCTTTACTTCTCCTTTCTTTCCTTGTCTGATTCTTATCCCTTTCTCCTCCTATTAATGTCGCTAATCCTTTTTTCTTCCTCTCTTGTCCTCTTAGTTCAAAGCACCTAAGCACTCTATCCTTTTCTCATCTTTCCTTGTTTCTTTTTGTCTTACTTTCGTCCACTTCTAGTCCTATTCATGTGTAACTTATCCTTTTCTTTTATATTTATCTTATATTTGTCCAAGGCTCCTGTGTAACCTTTCATTTTCTCTTCTTATCCGATGCGTTCATGGCTGCGTAACTAACTTGTCCCTTTTTTTCTTCTCTTTTTTCACGTCTAAACAACCCTTTTCTCTTCTTTTCTTTTCCTCTTCGTCAAAGGCTCATGTGTACCAACCTTTTTCTCTTCTTTTCCTCTTCGTTTAAGGCTCCTGTCTAACCCATTTCTCTTCCTCTCTTGTCCTTTCCTTTTATCTTTTCTTCTATTCACGTCTAACCAACTCTTTTCTCTTCTATTCTTGTCCTATTTGTCAAAGGCCTTCGTGTACCCAACCCTTTTCTCTTTTCCTCTCCGTTCAAGGCTCCTGTCTAACCCATTTCTCTTCCTTGTCCTTTCCTCTTCGCTTCGTGTCGGGCGGAGGGGAATGCCTCATCAAGTATCCAGTTAATTATTCCATCATCGCTGGTGCAAGATGAGGGGCGAGGTGGTGGTGGTGGTGGTGGTGTGTGTGTGTGTTAGTGTTAGTGTGTGTGTGTGTGTGTGTGTGTGTGTGTGTGTGTGTGTGTGTTTTAATTTATATCTCTTTTCCTTTGGTTTCCTTTCCTTTCTTTTTCTTTTACTTATCATTTATCACCTTTCTGTTCCATCATTTCCTTTCCTTTCCTTTCTTTTAATTTTCTTGATATTTTCTCACATTCCCTCTTCTTGATTTAGCGTGTGTGTGTGTGTGTGTGTGTGTGTGTGTGTGTGTGTGTGTGTGTGTGTGTGTATGTGTGTGTGTGTGTGTTAACCCTTCCATAAAACAGGTGTTCCTCGGACCCGCCCGCCAGGTGATGGTAATTAGGAAGCCACGTGGCCCGGCCTTGGCGAGCAGGTGTCGCCTCTATACACAACGTACCCTTTGTTGGGGGTCGGAGTACGTTCGCTAACTCGTACGCGCCATTCCAATTAGTACTCATAATGGTGAAAATAATTATATCTGGAAAAAATATTTGGGGTATAGCAATGAATACCAGTCAAGAATATTAATGTTCTTCGATCTTTTTGTTCTGAGTATTTTTTTAATGCCTAGCTTAGTTTTTTAGTATAATTTGCGTAACCTTTTTCGGAGATAGAGGGAGTCATTACCCAACAGGGCCAACACATTATAAAACGATACACACATTTGTTTTAAGTATTGCCACCTGACGCCTTTATATAACTACGATACACATCTACTTACGATTCTTCTATTATCATTCTTTCTACGGTACGATATCTTGCCTTCCAGATATGTTTTTTCTTTCTCCAGCTTCGGGAAAGAACAAGGTAACACAATCGCCTTCCGTCCACTACAAGTTTTGAACCCGTATACGAACTACAGGTGTCTAAATATCTCTCGTTTTTTAGTTATGTTTTTCTTTCTCTAGATTCGGAAAGAGTATAGTAACAGACCACAAGTTTAGAATATGTATACGAATTACCAGTGTGTTGATGAACGCTCTTGTCTTTTGGATATATTTTTCTTCCTCCAGGTTAGAAATGAGTAAGGTAACAAACAAGCGCCCACCGTCCCAACACAAGTTTTAAACACGTATACAAACTACCAGTGTGCTGATAAACGCTCCCGCCCTTTAGATGTGTAGTCCTTTCCCCAGCTTCGGAAAGGATAATGTCACCAGCAAGCGCCCTCCGCCCAAGCACAAGTTTTAAACAGGTATACAAACTACCAGTGTGCTGATAAACGCTCCCGCCCTTTAGATGTGTAGTTCTTTCCCCAGCGTCGGAAGGGATAATGTCACCAGCAAGCGCCCTCCGCCCCAGCGCCAGTTTTAAATCCGAACACGAACACGTTGTCTCTAATCCGCGGAAATCTGTGTGCGCCTCTAACTGAGTTTTCGCTGTCCTTTCCGGGAAGTTTTGTGGGGACTTGCTGTTCCGTGCGTCGTAAAAAGTCTGCCAGCACTCGGGTTACGGGGCTGGGATGGGCGCCGGCCACTCAGCTCGGTAAGAAAGTGGTGGTAGTGGTTGTGGTAGTGGTCTTGGTCTTCTCAGTTTCTTGCGGGGACACCAAGGTCGGATTTCTCAGACGTTTCCGCCTCAAATAAACAATTTCCAAAGAACGAAAAAGGAGATTAATCGTGTTCTCTTGAGTGTCTTTTAAGGTTCATGGAAAGGAAGAATGGTCCAACTACCAGAA
>NC_066520.1:16563330-16568330 GCF_024679095.1 Eriocheir sinensis
CGTTTTCTCTACATTTTCTATAATTACGCAGTCTAACTCTTTATCTATCTCTCAATGTATTTAACTATTTCTGTAAGCCTTATTTGCTGACCGATTTTATGTTGCGTCTTAATCATTTATCTTTTTCTACTCTTTTTTCATACATGTAGTTTTATTTCTTATTTTCTTTTTCTTTTTTTTTTCTTTTTATACATGTAGAGTTTTATTTCTTAATTTCTTTCTTCCTTCCAGTGAGCAAAAGTCGCTTCCACAGCCACGCCCAGTCCACTCCCCCTCCCTCCCTCCGCCCCCTCTTCCCCTCCCTACCAACCCTCCTTCCCTCACTAACACCCCCACCCCTCTCTGCCATTCCACTTTCCTCATTACACCGCTGGGAGAACTTGTGGTGTCTCGTGGAAGTCTCTCTCTCTCTCTCTCTCTCTCTCCAGTTTTTTGGCCCTGTAAGTTTGATTTTTTGTTGTTTTCCTATTATTTCTTCTTTTCCTCTCCTTTTTAATGTTGTTTTTTTAATTTCCCGTCTTTAAATAATGTAGGTATACCTTTTTGATTTGTATGTTCTATTATTTTTTTCTCTCTCTCTCTCTCTCTCTCTCTCTCTCTCTCTCTCTCTCTCTCTCTGGCTTCTTTTTAAGTACACAACTTCATCATCATTATCATCATCATCCTTCACTAGTCCACTGCATGACAAAGGCCTCTCCTGACGTCCTCCACAACGTTGTCTGATGTCAGCGAACGTACTTCACCTGCCCCGGCTAATGCTCTAATTACATTTCTCCACCTGGTCCTCGGTCCGCCCTGCCATAAAAAAATCTTAGGTCTCCACTCTGTTACTTTGGTTGTCCGTCTGCCATTAGCTCTACGTACGATAAAACCTGCATTCCTTTCATTTCCTATTCTTCTTACTCGTCTTTGAAGTGTATTAAAGATTATCTCTGTTCCTTAATCTGCCCTGAGTTCTAAAATTCTTGGGTTGCCACTCTCTTACTTTGGTTGTCCGTCTGCCATCAGTTCTACGTACGATAAAACCTCTATACCTTTCATTTCTTATTCTTATATTCGTCTCTGAAGCATATTAAAGATTCTCTCTGGTCCTTAAGCTGCCCTGAGTTCTAAAATTCTTGGATTGCCACTCTCTTACTTTGGTTGTCGATCTGCCGCGGGGTCTACGCCTGATAAAACCTTCCCAAGTTCATTTCTTATTCTAATTCGTTCTTGAAATATATATGAAAGTTTTATCTGTTTCTTAGTCTGCGTAAAATTTCTGTGTATCTGATTTGCAATGTTCTTTTGTTGGCTTCCTTGTAAATGTCTGTCTCATTGTTCAATTATTAGATTTCGTTTGATCTAACTTAGTTTAGATATTTATTTGATAGGTTGTGTTACTCTTATAGGCGATGCGATGTTAAGTATTAGGAAGGCTTAAATAGATTGTACATGAAGATTTTTAAAGAGGAGGAGAAGGAGGAGGAGGAGGAGAAAGAAAAGGAAGAAGAAGAGTTAAATAGATTGTACATTAATATTTTTAAAGAGGAGGAGGAGGAGGAGGAGGAAGAAGAGGAAGAAGAGGAGCAGTTATAGATTGTACATGAATATTATTAAAGAGGAGGAGGAGGAGGAGGAGGAGGAAGAAGAGGAAGAAGACGAGGAGGGGAAGTAAGAGAGAAAGTGGAAAAGTAAGAAAAAGAAGAGCCAACATCAATGAAAACAGCAACAATGACGAAAACAATAGGCGGTGATATTCTCCTTTTACGGTGAGGTGATATTTTTTTTTATGGTAAACGAAGGAAAATATAAAAAGAGAGGAAAAAGAGAAAGAGCTGGAGCAGAAGGAAGAATATGAGCGAAGGAACGAGAGCCGAAGACGGATGAACAAACAGGAGAAGGAGAAAGAGGCCAGATGATGAGAAGGAGGAGGAGGAGGAGGAGGAGGAGGAAAGAAGAGGGGCCAAAGAGAAGAAACAGGCCAGAGACGACGACGAGGAGAGAGGAGATGAAGAAGGAGGAGAAGGAGGAGGAGGAGGAAAGAAGAGGGGCCAAAGAGGAGGAGGCCAAAGACGACGACGAGGAGAGGGGAGATGAAGGAGGAGGAGGAGAAGAGGGAGGAGGAGGAGGAGGAGGAGGAAGAGGAGGAGGAGGCTCTACCTCTTCTTCTTGATGCAGCAGTAAGCCTCTTGTCTCTGTGCTAAGACTCTTACTTCCACTTACCTCAGTAGCCTCCTGAGTGACGGGGAAGAAGAGGAGGAGGAGGAGGAGGAGGAGGAGGAGGAGGAGGAACAAAAGGAGAGGGAAGATGAAGCATGGAAACAGGGAAAAGTAGGCAACAGAAATCCCGCTTTCAAATAACTAATCAAGCTGCCTTCTTAAGTGATTTGATTAGTTCGTTAGTCAGTTGAATTACCAACGGAACAGATTAAAGCATTTGTGATATTATGTGCGGGAAAGTTAAGCTCACTCCTGACGCAACAAAATAACGATATACGTAATTCTGAAAGTGATTGATCGCTTTACATTAGCTATTTCAGAAGAGTTTCAGTTTAAGAATCACGGTATTATTTCGAGTTTTCAGGTTAGTTTAGAACACACAAATAAACCTGAATTTGCTTATGTATTCAAAGACAAGTATCAAATCTCCCCGTAGTTTTCTCTTTTCCAACGTGAAGAGGTTGAGTCGTTTGAGTCGTTCTCCATACGGCTATGCCCCCAGTAATGGTATTAATATCGTATCGCGTCACAGCACTCTCTTATATGATTTGATGTCCTTTCTGTAATTAAACCAAAAGTGCACTGCGTATTCCAGGTGAGGTCCTACAAACTCATTATACAAAGCTTACAATACTCCCGGCGCATTATACTCGACGTTCCTCGCTCCTAACGTGTGGAAATATAATTAAGACGTATTAGGGAGATAGATAGAGAGATAGACAGATTGATAGACAGAGATAGAGTGAGAGAAAGAGAGAAAGAGAGTAGGTGAGAGGAGAACCGACTCAAAACAGGGAAACAAAACAAACAGAGAAGAGATTAAAAAGAGGCTGGAGAGGACCTGTGGGAGGGAAAGGAGGAGGGGAGAAGAGTGTTATTAGGGGGAGGAAAGAGGCAAGGAACGAGAGGATGAATAGGGAGAGGGGAGATTATTTCTATTTCACTGTAAGCCCTGACCTAGAGAGAGAGAGAGAGAGAGAGAGAGAGAGAGAGAGAGAGAGAGAGAGAGAGAGAGAGAGAGAGAGAGAGAGAGAGAGAGAGTCATAAAAAAATAATGTGGTAAGGAATAGGAGGGAAAAGGAAGGAAAGACGGATAAAGGGAGGAAGAGAGGAAGGGAGGGAGGGGAGAAGGGACAGAAGGAGGGAGGGAGGTAAGTTTCCTTGATCCACTAATGGAAGGAGACAGAAGAGAGGAGTGGGAGCATTATGAGGGGAAAGGAGGAGAAGAAGAAGAAGAAGAAGAAGAAGAAGAAGAAGAAGAAGAAGAAGAAGAAGAGAGAGAGAGAGAGAGAGAGAGAGAGAGAGAGAGAGAGAGAGAGAGAGAGAGAGAGAGAGAGAGAGAGAGAGAGAGAGAGAGAGAGAGAGAGAGAGAGAGAGAGAGAGAAAGTCGTTGATGCGAAAAAGGAAAAGTGGGAAGCCATTGAAAGGCGGACGACGATTAGGTAAAAGGGATGCGAGAGAGAGAGAGAGAGAGAGAGAGAGAGAGAGAGAGAGAGAGAGAGAGAGAGAGAGAGAGAGAGAGAGAGAGAGAGAGAGAGAGAGAGAGAGAATTTTAACCCTAACTAAAAATATTACATAAACACCACCACCACCGCTACCACCACCATCATCACCACCACCACCACCACCATCACCATCACCACTATCATTACCATTACCACCATTACCATGAAGGATCAGCATCACCACCACCACTATCACCATACCACTATCACCATCACCATCACCACCACCATCACCACCACCACCATCATCACCCCCACCACTATCATCACCATTACCACCATTACCATGAAGGATCGGCATCACCATCATCACTATCACCACCACCATCACCACCATCACTAAATGCTCAAGCCCATCAATTAATCAATATCTGGAGCCTAATACCCCTCTACACCCCCCTCTTCTACCTCCCTCCCCTCCCCACCACCCGTCACCCCCCCTCCTCCCTCCCCTCCTCCCCTTCATCCCCTCTCCTGATGTCTCTGAAGAATGTCAAGAGGAGATGAAGGGAGGAGGAGGAGGAGGAGGAGGAGGAAGAGGAGGAGGAAGAGGAGGAGGAGGAGGAGGGGAGTACACTTCACCTTTCTTTTCCCTTATCCTCTCTCTCTCTCTCTCTCTCTCTCTCTCTCTCTCTCTCTCTCTCTCTCTCTCTCTCTCTTACGCGGCACTTTCCTTCCTTCCCTTACTCTTTTCCTCTGAACAATTTCTCTCTCTGTGGGATGTTAGAGAGAGAGAGAGAGAGAGAGAGAGAGAGAGAGAGAGAGAGAGAGAGAGAGAGAGAGAGAGAGAGAGAGAGAGAGAGAGAGAGAGAGAGAGAGAGAGAGAGAGAGAGACTGATCTTTCCTTTCACGACAGGTTCAAAGCAAATGACCTTCAAATATCAATCACCAGTCCCCTAATTGAAAAGAAATAGTAATTGAACACTTGCATAACGGAAGTGTGTGTGTGTGTGTGTGTGTGTGTGTGTGTGTGTGTGTGTGTGTGTGTGAATGAAGGGAAAATGGAAGAGGAAGGGACTTGAAGTGGTGAATATGTGAGATTTAAGAGGAGGAGGAGAAGGAGGAGAAAACTGAGACAAGAATATGATTGAGTGGGTAAGAAGGAAAGGAAAAGAAAGGGAAAGGGAAGGGAAGTGGAGGAAAGTGAAGGGGAGAGAAAGGGGTACGAAGAGGAGATGCAAGGAAGGGAAGGAAGAGAGATAGGGAGGAAATAGAGAAAGATTCAGTGTAGTTGCATCTATTTCCCCTCCTCCTCCTCCACCTCCTCCTCCTCCTCTTTCCCCACCACGTAAG
>NC_066520.1:16570830-16630830 GCF_024679095.1 Eriocheir sinensis
AATTAAAGAAATTAAACCCCCCCAAAAAGAGCAATGAAAGTAAAAAATAACAAAGAAAAAAAATGAAAAGACATAAAGATCGAAAATTTAAGTAAAGAAAAAGACAAAGAAACAGAAAAGAAAAACAAAGAAAGATGAGAGGAAAGAAAGTAAGAAATTGCAGAGGGAACGAACACACACACACACACACACACACACACACACACACACACACACACACACACACACACACACACACACACACACACACACACACACACACACACACACACACACACACACACACACACACACACACACACACACACACTCGCGATTGTTAAAGGAGGGAAGAGAGAGAGAATGAAAGAGGAAGAGGCAGGGAAGAAGAGGGAGAGGATGAAGAGAAATAATGAAGGAAGAAGTGAAGGAAAATGAAGAACAGAATGAGAGGAGGAGGAGGAAGGGAAGCTAAAGAGGATGTGCAGGAGAGGTCGAGGAAGGAAGGAAGAAAGGAAGTAAGGAAGGGTAGGAACTGTAATTCAAGAGGAAAGGAAAGGAAATAGAAGTGAAGGAGAGGAGGAGTGAAAACGAGAGAATAAAGGAGAATAGTGAGGGACAAAAACAGAAATTCATGAAGGGAGAGAAGTGGAACGAGAGAAGGATGGAAGGAAGGAAGGAAGGAAGGGAGAAGAATGTGAAAGGTGGGAAGACGGATAGGAGAGCAAATAGAAAGAGAGGAAGAATGGCAAAAGCGGAGAAGAAAGAATGAAAAAATGGAGGTAGAAAGAATAATGACGAGGAACCCCAAAAAATAAAAGGAAAGAGAAAGAAAGGAAACCGAATGGGAGGGTCAGAAGGAAGAAGAAGAAGAAGAAGAAGACGAAGGAGAAAAAGAAGAAGAAAGAAAAGGAACTGAAATAAAAGAGATGAAAAGAATAAGGAATAGAAAAGAGAAAAGGACACAAGAGAGAATGAAAAGGAAGAACAAGAAAAGAAGATAAACAGAAAAATAAAAGGGCGATTAGAGGAAAAAAATAGAAATGAGAAAAAAAATGTTGACAAAAAAATGAAAGAAAAAAAATGAAAAAAAGATGCAAAAGAAAAAAAAAAGAAGAGAGAAGGAAGAAGATGAAGGATGGGCCGACGACACGTTAATGAAGCAACTTTCTCATTTACGCAGCGGCCCACTTTCTTACGGTTTTCTTATAAGACACTTGGAGGAGGCATTAAAGAAGGAGCTGATGAATGTGAAAATGCCTCATCAGGGGAGAAGGAGGGAAGAGTGAAAAGAAGGAAGGAGAGGCGGAAAGAATGAAGGAAGGTGGAAGCAAGGAAGGAGGAGGTGAAGGAAGGAAGGAAAGGCAGAAGGAAGGAGAGGCAGAAGGAAGAGCGGAAGGAAGGAAGAAGGAGGTGAAGGAAGGAAGGAAAGGCAGAAGGAAGGAGAGGCAGAAGGAAGAGCGGAAGGAAGGAAGAAGGAGGTGAAGGAAGGAAGGAAAGGCAGAAGGAAGGAGAGGGAGAAGGAAGAGCGGAAGGAAGGAAGAGAGGAAGAGCGGAAGGAAGGAAGGAAGGAGAGACAGAAGGAAGAGAGGAGGAGCGGAAGGAAGAAAGGAAGAGCTGAAGGAAGGAAGGAGAGGCAGAAGGGAGAGAGGAAGATCGGAAGGAAGGAAGGGAGCGAGGGAGGTAGGGAGGATAGAGGGACGCGGTGAAAGGAAAATAGCGAGGGGTGAAGAAAAGAAGTGGAAGAATGGAGGGAATTGGGTGGAAGGAGAAGAAGGAAGGAAGGAGGGGAAGGAAGAGAAAAAAATGGATATATAAAAAGGAAACAAAGAAGGAACAAAAAGAATAAGTAAGTAAGAAAAGAATGAAAGAAGAAAAAAAATAAAGGAAAAGGAAATTTGCACAAAGTAAAAAAAAAGAAAGGTGGGAAGGAAGAAAGGAAGAACAGAAAGCAGAAAGATAAAAAGTAAGGACGGACCAACGGACAGACAGACAGACGGACGGACAGATTTTGGTGGTTTGTGGACACGGAGGTAAAAGGAAGGAGCCAGGCAGACTTTGCTCTTCTTATGTATATATTGACTGTGTGTGTGTGTGTGTGTGTGTGTGTGTGTGTGTGTGTGTGTGCGTGTGTGTGTGTGTTGGCACTGAAGATCACCACAAACCCTCCCTCTCCCCCTCAAGCCCCGCACACACACCATCATCATCACCACCATCACCATCCCGCACACACCATCACCACCAAGGAAAAAGGAGGAGAAGAAAGAAAGAAAGGAAAGGAGGATTGAAGGAAGGGAGAATTGAAGGAAGAAAGGAAAGAAAAGATAAAAAAAGAAAGATAAAAACCAACAGAACAAAAAGGGAAAGTATAGGCAATTACCACCATCACCACCACCACCACCACCACCATCACCACTACCACCACCATCCAATTCATCAGCGTCTGGATAACAAGGTCGAGTGATGAATGAAGGCTATACGATGACTCCCCTTGTTAGGTCGTCATTCAGGGGCAGTTTGCATGCTTGTTAGTCATCCCTGTTCATTCTCCTCACCTCGCTGTCTATATTCAGTTATCTTCATCTATGTCAATACACAACGTCCACTTCACCACTTCTTTTTTCTCTACTTAAGTCATTCATCTTCATTCTCGTTCTCATCTTCCTCCTCTACTTTTCGACCACTTCCTCCTCCTCCTCCTCCTCCTCCTCCACCTCCTCCCCGTTACTCCTTATTCCTACTTCCTCCTAATCCTCTTTTTTGTTCTTTCTCTTTATCTTTCCTTACTATTTATTTATTTTCTCCCTTCTTTCCTTTAATTCTCACCCCCTTCCTTCCTTCCTCCCTTCTCCGCCTTCCCTCAAAGACAAAAGACAGACAGAATAACAGACAGACAGACAGATAAGCAGGCAGAGAGACCGACGAACAGACAGATAGGACGGACATACAGACAGACAAGGAGGGAGGAAGAGAGAGACAGTCAGGAAGAGAGAGAGGAGGGCAGGCAGAAAGAGAACACCGGCCGAACTTATAACATTGAATACACAAGAGTCGCATGTATCGTGTTGGCGGACTGGACTGCGGGCTCCTCTTATCATGTTGACCGTGGACCCCAATTGTCGGACGGTAATAAAAGTTTTCAGTCTTCAGGATTTCGCGAATAGATGCTAAAACAAAAGAGCGAAAGACATGAACCGCCTCGACAATCTTATCTGATACATATTTATTGGGTCAGAATACGCATCATTTCTCTCTCTCTCTCTCTCTCTCTCTCTCTCTCTCTCTCTCTCATCCTCTCTCTAATTCTTCCTTTCTCTCCCTCTCTCATTCTTTCTTTCTTTTTCAGTACCGTAAAGTTTTCAGTCTTCAGGATTTCGCTAACAAATGCTAAAATAAAAGAGAGAAAAAGACATGAGCTACCTTTACAATCTTACCAGATACATATTTATTGGTTCAAAATACGAAATAAACTTAAGGCCATTAGCGAGTTTCCTGGCGGTAATACGGTCATTAATGGGTCGTTGATCAAAGCCCTCTCCCCTCCCACACAAATTACTTTCATGGCTGCAATAATTATAATCAATAACTATGTCAGTCAGTGTGGAATTACTAGGAAATATATCAGTCCATGTGTAGCTACTAAACGGATTATTATTTATTTTCCTACATAATATTATAAGACGCTACGTTTCTCGCTGATGACCTGCACTCACTTAAGCCGTTTAGTCCCGTAAGCTTTGTGATGAGTTTTAAGCCTTGATGAGTGACCCAGAGAGAACTGTTCCGTGGTAGGAGTTATATGTGACAGGATGTTATATGATCAGTTAACAAAGCTAAGTTATACTATAGACTCTGTAGCGGAACTTCTGTCACTAGTATTTTTTCACTGTGGGTTATGTTCCTGTACTTTAACTTTCTTTTTTTTTTTTTTTACAGATTTCATACAATTTTATTTTTTATTCTCATGGTTTTCTTTACTGACGGATGTGACAGGAGAGGGGATGTTGTTAGTGATGTGGCGTGACGTGGATAAGACGGGAGGATGTCTTTGGTGGTGTGACATGAAGGATGAGACGCAGAAGATATATTTGGTGATGTGACGACGTGGATATGACGGATGGATGTTTTTAGTAGTAACTTTATGTGATGTGACGTATATGAGGGAAGGATGTTTAGATGATGTGACGTGATGCTTGCGTGGTCGAAATCAAACTGAAGAGCCGAAGTCGGAAATGCAGGATTGGGGAGAAAAGGAGGAGGAGGAGGAGGAGATGAGGGTACAAGAGGAGCAGTTGAGGAGAAAAGAACAAAAGAATACGAAAAAAAAGAGAAACAAAAGGACAGACGGAGATGGAGAAAGGAAAAAGCAATGACAGAGTGAATGAGGAGGAGGAGGAGGAAGAGAAGGAGCAGGAGGGGTGGGTGAAGGCAGGTGACGCCGTATAGGGAGGGGCAACGTCCGCCATTTTGGCACTCCACCTCAAAAAGACAAGTTTTCCAATAACGCGGCGACCGTTCCTGAGAAGTGATCTGAAATGTTCACAAGAAAGAGTGGGATTGTGGGGGTGGGGTGGAGGGAGGAGGAGGAGGAGGAGGAGGAGTGTTAAGAGAGGCTGAGCTTGGGGGAAAAGAGAGAGAGAGAGAGAGAGAGAGAGAGAGAGAGAGAGAGAGAGAGAGAGAGAGAGAGAGAGAGAGAGAGAGAGAGAGAGAGAGAGAGAGAGAGAGAGAGCAAATCTGAGTCCAAGAAATATGAAGAAAAAGTGAGAAGGAGGAGGAAAACGAGAGAAAGAGGAGTAAAAATGGAAAGACAGAGAAGAGAGAGGTGGTGAGAGTAATGATGGAGAGAGGAAGAGGAGGAGGAGGAGGAGGAGGAGGAGGAGGTAAGTAACACATAAACACTCTGAGAACACGAAAACCCAATGAAGAAAATGAGTTGGCTACACACACACACACACACACACACACACACACACACACACACACACACACACACACACACACACACACACGTCAGCAGCCTTACCCCTCTCCACCCCACTCCCCATCTCTTTCGTCTTTATAAGGGGAGAGAGAAGTGGGGAGAAGAGAAGAGGGAGGGAGAAGACGGATGGAGGGATAAGTGAACGAATGGAAGGGAGGAGGTAAGAAGGGAGAGAGAGAAGTGGAAGAAGGGGAAAAGGGAAGGGGGAAGAAGAAGTGGAGGGCGATGGAAGAGGATGAAAGAGATGAAGTGGAAGAGGAAGAAGGGAGGAGGAAGGAGTGTAAATGGGAGAAAGGAAGATTGGAAAGAAGAAAGGAAGGGAAGAGACATGTTTGTAGGGAGAGAGAGAGAGAGAGAGAGAGAGAGAGAGAGAGAGAGAGAGAGAGAGAGAGAGGAAGAGTATGGGGGAGGGAAGGGGAAATAGGGGGGGGGTCAGTCTACCTGCTGGTCCCTCCCTCACCCCCCCCCATGCCAACACCGGGCGTGGCCGGCCATAGTGTTATGCAGGTGAAACACACACACACACACACACACACACACACACACACACACACACACTCTCTCTCTCAATGTCAAAATCGCATCAAACCTCCAACTTCCAAACAGAGTGCCGGGCATCATTCATACAAACTTCTCACTCAAGAATACAAATGAAACACAATAGTCAGACCACGTAAAATATGCAGCACAGTCCTGGCCTCCCCGCCACGCCAAAGACTGCTGAAGAAGGCGGCGTTCAACAACAAGGATTATCTTTTAATGGCGCGACAAATCTCACGATGAAAGGCTGATATCTCTGAATTTGTTGTCTCCTGAGAAACGTCGCCTCCGCGGGAAACTGATCAAATGCTTCAAAATACTCCACGGCTTTATGAATGTAGACAAATGCAGACTGTTCACGACCGATAACGTCACGAACGAGAAATAATGGCACAGAACTTGGGTGTAAACAAACAAATTCAGACTGCACCATTATTTTTAATTCCCAAGCGTTGTAACACGATTGGCGAGTCAAAAAAAAAAAAAAAAAAAAATCCACCACCTCCGGCCTCTTGCAGACTCCTTACGTTCTTATGTTCTTATGTTCTTATGTTCATTTTGATATTCGCTATGGCCGATATGCAAAGTCTTGGTGGCCATTTGATATAATTTCACATTCCTTTTAAAAACACATCGCCAAGTCTGGACCATTATATATATATTTTTTTGTAGTCTGAACATCAACGTAAATCTATGTAAATTAATCTCTCTCTCTCTCTCTCTCTCTCTCTCTCTCTCCCCCGCCATTGCTCACTCTCCATGTAAAGACATTTCTGGGGTGAACTAAACCATTGCTAAGATGCCAACTTGCCAAGAGGGGGAGGAGGGGGAAGGAGAGGGGAGAGGGAGAAGAGCGGAGGAAAGAAGGGAAGGGCGGGCTAAATGGGTGAGGGTCGGCGAGGGGAGAAGGGCGACCACGAGGTTCCGTACGGCTCCACTGTTACGGCTGATGATGGCGATGATGATTCTACTTCTGATGTTTTACTACTTGTGTTGCTGAAAAAAGTTCCTTAGAGCCACGTGAGAGAGAGAGAGAGAGAGAGAGAGAGAGAGAGAGAGAGAGAGAGAGAGAGAGAGAGAGAGAGAGAGAGAGAGAGAGAGAGAGAGAGAGAGAGAGAGAGAGAGAGAGAGAGAGAGAGAGAGAGAGAGAGAGAGGAGCGACTGTGAATGAAATATGATCGTAAAAGTCTGTATGACACGAGTGGAATGTATATTCTTTTATAGGAGAAAGACCGGAATAACACTAATAATAATAATAATAATAAGGTAAGAATGAGATAAGAATAAACCAATAACCAAAGTAATAATATAAGTAAAATCAGTAGCAAAGTTGTAATTATGATAGGAACAGAACAAACTATAGTAAATATTTTATAATCAAAAGCCAAGGAAACAGAGATGAGCACTGAGGCCACGCGTAACTCTACTATTATCATGCTCCCAACCAGAGTGAGAGAACACCTTCCTCAACAGAATCAATGCAATACTTTAAAAATAATATAATAACGTCACACTTCCAAAGATAATGCAACACGAGCTCCATAATTTCATAGACGATGCAATACTAACACATCATATTACACAACGCAATGCCAGACTCTTAAGACAAAACAGATCAGACATAATTAAAAACATATATCCTAATAATATTTCACTTACAATCAATTAAAGTAAAAAAGAAAGATTACCTTGATTTTCTAATGCCCACAGAACATTAGTGAGAGTTAATGGAGGACTTCTAACACCTTCAGAGGATTAAGTTTGTATGGGAAAGTTTAATACAGTGACAACCTTTGACCCTAGGAGGTGTGGCACGAAGCTGGTCCATCTAATACAATAAAGAGGAGGAGGAGGAGGAGGAGGAGCTGGTACATAGAGGGTGGTTCACGTAACTATACTAACACAGCCACACCCACGTAAACACACACACACACACACACACACACACACACACACAGCCACACCCTCTTTGGAGATACGTCACCTACAATGTTTTTTTACACTTACATAAGAGAAATAGATAGATAGATAGATAAAAAGGAAGAGAGAGAGAGAGAGAGAGAGAGAGAGAGAGAGAGAGAGAGAGAGAGAGAGAGAGAGAGAGAGAGAGAGAGAGAGAGAGAGAGAGAGAGAGAGAGAGAGAGAGAGAGAGAGAGAGAGAGAGAGAGAGAGAGAGAGAGAGAGAGAGAGAGTGTTACTCGTATGTCTAATTATTCTGCCTCAGCCACATCTCTTAGCATCATCATGTCCAACCTTGTGTCACATCACGCCACACTATGTTATATTAAACCTTCCTCCCCCCCTTCCCCCCCCTTAATCTACTCTATCTCATTCCTCTTCAACGTCAATTCCTCCTCCTCCTCCTCCTTCTCCTTCTCTTCCTCCTTCAGCATCATTCCCTACGAAGTCATTTTCCTTCTCTATCTCTTCTTCTTCCTTCCCTTCCTTCCCCTTCCTTTCCCTATCCTTCTCTCCCCTTCCCTTCACTTTCCCTTCTATATCTCCCCTTATCTATCTTTCCCCTTCCTTCCCTTCCCTATATTTTCCTCTTTTCCCTTCTCTTCCCTCTTCCTCGCCATCCTCAACATCCCACCACGCCTCCTCCATCCCTTCATACCCGACTTGCCAACTATACCATGCCTTTCTCTCTCTCGTTATCTAATAGCGTTTTTTCGTCAGTTTGAGCGTAAAAAGATGAAGAAAAGGACGACATTGGACTTGAGAGACATTCATCATCGCTTCTACAGGTGTGTCAGACTTTGAAAAGGTAAAAGGAAGTGCTTAGTAGGTTAAAAAAAAAGTAACACACACACACACACACACACACACACACACGTTTTCATTTCGTGTGTGTGTGTGTGTGTGTGTGTGTGTGTGTGTGTGTGTGTGTGTGTGTGTGTGTTAGGCAGGTGTTTCAATCAGCTGAAGTAAAGGTGCAGGTGGTGGCTGTGAAGGGGGTGGGGGGTAGGGGGGCAGGGGGGTAGGGGGGTTCTGATGTGTAGAGGTAGAGATGGGGGGGTAAGGGGGGGGGAGAGAAAGGTGGAGGGTACACCTGAACACACACCTTCACCTGTAATCAATAATGCCCCTCGAAGCCTCTCTCTCTCTCTCTCTCTCTCTCTCTCTCTCTCTCTCTCTCTCTCTCTCTCTCTCTCTCGGCGCCCCTGAGTGATAAAACGACGGCTCATTTATTTTTTTTTACTTTTATCAACGTTATCACCAACCTACCTTATCTCCCTCTTCCGAAGGCCACTCCTCCTCCTCCTCCTCCTTCTCCTAGTTAGTTTTCCTCCCCTTCACCTCTTCCTCTCCCTCATCTTTCTCCCTTTCCCGAGCAACAACCTAGTGTGTGTGTGTGTGTGTGTGTGTGTGTGTGTGTGTGTGTGTGTGTGTGTGTGTAATGTGCGCGCGCACCCTCCACATCCACAACAACCTCCACATATTTTCTCTCTCTCTCTCTCTCTCACACACACACACACACACACACACACACACACACACATCCTTCGGCGATTCTGTTTCAGACTGAACACACGTACTGACATACCATACCCTAGTGTAGACGCAACATACACACACACACACTTCAAGGTAAGTCAAACGCTGTATTCGGTGACGTCACAAGGACTCTGAGGGACACACGGCGCGTCCTGCTGCGTGGTGGGGCGTCGAGTGGTGGGGCAACGCAGTGTGCCAGTGAGAGAAGTGGCACCGGGTTTGGCTCTCCCACCACCGCCTCCTCCTCCTCCACCACTGCCACACAGCCTCTTGGCCGCCGCCGCTGACCGCCACTCACCTAGAGGTCGAGGGTCTGTCGAATGGACCTTTGGAGAACATATTCCACGAGACAGAAGAGAAGGGAAGCACGGACGGCGGCGAGAGACGGCGAACGTAGACGACGCGACGCGACACAGGCACACACACTACAGCTACACGTTGGCTAAACAGCTGACTGCTAGAGTGACATCAGGTTGGCTGTGGCCCGCTGCCGCCACTCCTTGCTCCACCTCAAGCCACGCCACACTCCCCGCGCCTCCCCGACCCACGGCCCGCGCGTCTCCCTCGCCCCCTCCCCACGCCCTCACACATGCATCCTCCACACGAGTCCTAACCTGAGGATTCAATAATGTCCTGGGAATACGGCTTCTGGCGGAGAGTTGGCACCAGCGCCTCGCTCTATTTACGGACTTTACCTATGTATAGCAAGCGAGAGCCAATGCCAGCTCTTTGGCCAGGCTGGCACCCACCTTAAGGAGCGCCCCTATGTCACGCCCCACCCCCGTCCCGCGTCCTGCCCGCTTGTATTACGTGCCCACATCACACCAGCAATCACACCCACGCTATATTTACACCCCGGCGGCCCAACACGAGGGTGGCGGCGGCGGCGGAGCAGTGTTGAGACTTATATATACAGACGGCGAGCGGCGCGGCGCACGACGGACGCTGCCGGCCAAGGAATAACATCCACGTGGGACCCCAACAAGCGTGCCGTTCTTGCCTTCCTACACCCCGTCCCCTTCCACCTCCACCTCCCAGTCATCCCAGCGCTTCCCTGCCGCACCTGAGACCTGTTATTCTTGGCTCGTGCACGTCTTTTTTCAAGGAACGTTTATCTTGTATATTATTTGTATGTGAATGAGCGGGCACACACACACACACACACACACACACACACACACACACACACACACACACACACACACACACACACACACCTAAAACACCTGGGAGGACATTTCTTTACCACGGGAACACTTGTGGCATTTTAGTTCACCAATTTTGCAACTCCAATCAACGGGTTAGGCAAGCAAGTCCCAACACACACACACACACACACACACACACACACACACACACACACACACACACACACACACACACTCCTATTTCGAAGAAGACTGTGATCAATCTACTTAAGTGTACAACAACATACAAGACACAGTATGGCAGACTCCACCTCCGAGGAAACTTGCTGAGGCCAACACTTCCAGCACCTGACACGTATACATTGAAACTTTAGTGTGTGTTTACCAGTTAGTACGCACCATTCCGATTAGTACTCACAGTAGGAATAAAACATGAAATATTAAGTTCAAGCTTAAGTTTAAACTATCGTCAAGTAAAATATATAAATCATTATTTTGACATCCGTTGTTTTTTTCTCATTTCTCAGTTCGGTGTCAACATTTTTCCCTGATATAAGTATTAATCGAAATGGCGCGGATGACTTGCCGAAAACACTCTCTATATTTGCCTCGCGATGGACAACAGGGAAAGATATACGATTTTTTTTTTATATAGTGAAGAGAGCAGCTCAAGGAAAAAAAAAAAAAAAGCCCGCTTATCACTGCCTCTATAAAACGAGTGTAGAAGAGTGCAATAAGTCCTCCCTCATCCAGCCCGATCACCTCAATCCTGCCAGCCCCGAAAATAGGAATAGAAAGGTTAGTTCCCCATCAGGCACGCGAGGAGGGACTGAGAAAACTGCTGGGTATGACATCCATGGAGAGACACGAAACGGGCATCATGGATCAGAAAGTAAGACAAAGGTTGGAGAGATGTTGTTGTTTTTTTTACAACAAAGGAGACAGCTCAAGGGCACACAAAAAAGGAAACAATAATAAAAAAAAAGCCCGCGACTCGCTGCTCCTAACTAGAATCAAAAGAGGTGGCTGAAAGAGGGGTCAATTTCGGGAGGAGACGTGTCCTGAAAAAATGCTGATGACGTTAGAGAAGAAAAGAACTTGAGCAGGTCATGTTAAGCTTAAAAATGATAAAAGATGATCAGAAATTATCACAGAAATTACATATAGAACTCAGGGAAGACAAAGCACCAGATGAAGAAGTGAAATCAGAACCTTTACCAGAGGAGAAAGGGGTATACCAACATCAGATAGAGAGATGTGGAGAACGTACGGTAAGGTTTTTGTCATTCAGTGAACTAATAATGACAGATGATGATGATGATGTATGTGAAGTAGTTATTATTTCTTCCCTCACCCAACACGACCTGCTCTACCCCCCTACCCTCAGATCCTCGGAAATAGATGCAAGAAAGAGTTCAGTTAGTAGGTTAAGTAGTATAAGAGTTGAACTATGTATGAAGTCTTGACCAACAGCTTATCGTGTACAGTCCGTGAGCGAAAAAACGAATGAGCGTAATCCAATCCCCTCTCACTCAACTAACCCCACCCTATCAGTACCCTCGTAAGTGAGAACAAGAGTAAGAGTTTGTTTAGCAGCAGGTTGAGTTAAGATCAAGTAACCCTGACCCTCTGCTGCAGTACTGTTCGTGATCGCTAAGACGCGTTCATCACGGCAAGACATCGACCACTGGGATCCTCTTTACCTGGGGATCAAATACTCTAAGCAGCTTGAAGTGATTTTTTTCCTTTGTACTAGACGGAAAATTGAAAGGGTCACGGCCATTGATATGTGTCTACGTTAAGTATTTGCTTGTTTCCCGAAGAAGAAACACTCCTATAGCATTACCTTAGATATAAAAACAAATAAAAAACAAAAAATATCGTTCAAATGCCTCTGATAAGTTGAAGTCGTGCATTAAAAGCGTGAATCATTCCTATTAAAGCACGAAATGGTAACACACACACACACACACACACACACACACACACACACGCGCGCGCGCGCACACCCACACACCCACACACACACACACAAATGCTTCATCACGGCAGAGTTGAATGACACGAGGGCTCGGCTATGTAATGCTTTGAAGGGGAAGGGGAGGAGGACGGGGAAGAGGAAAGGGAAGGGAAGGGAAGGAATCATGGAGGTAGAATTGTCATACCTCCATGGACGGGATAGTGGAATGAGGAAGGGGAGAAATAAGGATAACGGGATAGAAGGTGAGGCGGAATGACAAATGGGGAGGATGAGTGGAAAAAGGGAAAGAAAAAAAAGGAGGGGAATCTTGTATTAAAAAAAAAAAAAAGGAAAACCAATAACGACAGACACCAGATGCAACAGTACACAAGCGTTCCTTATCATTCCCTAGCAGGAGAAGAGACAGACATTGCTAAAACATTGTCACGCCGTCCATGCTAGACTGTTACTCTAAGGCCAGCGATGAATGAATCTCTTGTTACCCTTTCTGACAAGCGTATAAGGCAAGGGAACAAGTGTAAGGGATAAAAAAGTCACAGCTACACATGAAATGGATGGGAGTTCATTTGCACCTTAGTAGTTGGCAGGAAAGGTTAGCAGGAAAAGGGAGAGGAATGGGGTCTTATAAACGCATCCTCTCTGACTGTCCGTTGCTCGCTCTTGGATGTCCTGCATGCTATCGAGATATTGCGAGCCTCTACTTCCCTTAAAATGTTATGTAGTGGGCACGGGTCATGATACAGCTACGAGGCCTGATGACTGAGTGATCACGTATCTCCTGTGCCAGGTAAGTATGTATGTATGAGGGAAGGAGGAAGGGGGTAGGTGGTTAGGAGGAAGACTCGAGACAGCGAAGCGAGACTAAACCTAGACTCGAACAGGAAACCTAGACTCGAACAGGAGGAAAGATGAAACACAATCGTACCAGACTCCATAAGTTGTATCTGCCGTCGAGACTAAAGGCCATCGTCTCTTTCCTGCTTTAAGTCATCACCTGCTGGCTAATACTCGCCTCCAGTGCACCATACCGAAGAACACAGTGTAAGTACATAGAGTGGGCACGTAAGCTTCGTTATAACAGAGGTTTCTTGGTATCGTATTTAAGTGGAGTTTGACCGATTCGCTCCACAGACGCCATTTTGCCTCTATGCTGCTCATCCTCACTGCCACTTATCCAATGCTCCTGCCTGAACACAAGCTAACCACCAATAAAAAAAATGGTTACCTTGTGTTCAGGCAGGAGCGCTGGGCAGGAAGCAGTGAGCAAGAGCAGCAAGGAACCAAGATGGCGTCTAGAGGGGCGAATGGCAAAACAATAGGCTATCTACGGCTTAAATTGTATGCATGAGGCTAGAGTACATGATTAGGGAGATTTAGACTGGTTCAAGTAGTTATATTGGTAGCTGGTTTGAAAATAAGGCCAACCGGTTCAGTTCAATAGCCACTGTATGAACACAGCACGAAACAAAACAACAGCCTGACAATCGCGTCAATTCAAACCTATCACTATAGAAATTAGAAACAAGCGGTCAAAACCCTCTGTGACCTACCTTTAGCGTGGTGTGTTGAGGGACAGTCCATAAGCCATAGCCGTGGATGCTTGTAGCTAGATGGTGATGGGGGACAGGAAGGCAAAAATGATGAGAGCTACTCATGTCGTCTGCTCAGTCCACTCCATACAGTTCCGTCACTCAGAACTTTTCCTCCTAGACACCTCAACCGTTAGGTCACTGAATGCAGGGCCGTAAACTGCTTGCTACACTAGTGCTGTTTGTGTTGGGCCTTGAATGAGGTATGTGTTTTTCCAACGGCACCTTTGTTTGGGGCATCTTTTTTTATTTCAGTTAGTGAATATAATTATATATATATATTTTTTTTGCTTCCTTTAATGTGATTCGAAACGGTTTTAACTTTAACTGTGTGACCAGGCAGACGACAGCCATTATGTGACGGGTAAGTCTATCTTACGGAATGACCAGCGTATCTAGGTGCAGTATTGCAAAATTTTCCTCTTTTACCTATCTGTCTATCCATCCTTTACCTTGGGGGACCTAAATCCTTCTTCGTACCCGAAATCCCTTTGTATAAAATATTATTATTATTATTTATTTATTCATTTATTTTTTTACCTGTTCGCTTATAGCGCCGGTAGGCTTTCTTCAGGGGCCTGGTGGTCGGCCCAAGCCCGTCATGGCGCAGGCAATTTTTTTAGTGGCGCCATTTATTCTTGGCTCATGCTGCCCCCCGGAACTCATTCTTGATTCACATGGACGATTTCTTCTAGAGTCCGGGTTGATGGGTGGTCTTCAGGACGGCATGTGGGCAGTCTTAGGCCACTTGGCGGTGACTGAAAAATCCCGGATGGTAGCGGGGGGTATTCAAACTCGCGTCTTCCAGCACGCGGTGAATGCAGGGCCCTCACGCTAACCACTCAGCCACCATATGGCTCTGCTAAGGTTACAAGAGGGCGCTGCCTCCTTCCCCGAGAGATAACACAGTGAGCTGGAATTGAACTCGCTGGTGCTCGGCCGCGAGGCAGCACAGTCACCCGTCTCCCATTGCATTAAAGAAATATTGCGTCAAGTTGATAGTCCCTATCTA
The DNA here is from genome assembly GCF_024679095.1 of Eriocheir sinensis. NCBI lineage: Eukaryota > Metazoa > Arthropoda > Malacostraca > Decapoda > Varunidae > Eriocheir > Eriocheir sinensis. The sequence continues at coordinate 16,585,559 of NC_066520.1, forward strand.
AGAACGTTTTCACCGTCACTAGACTCCTTATCCTCAATAAATGAACGGCGGGAGGCTGAGGCCAGGCAAGCAACATACACGGGGTAGGGAAGTTCGTGTGCCTGGGACCAAGATCTAAATAAAGGTAGATCATGCCTGGGACATGCAACAATTTATTATAGTGTTGACTAGACACTGACCACGATCACAATAAAGGGTATTTTAATCATTTATTGTTTTGACCTATTGGATTTCAATATTTGCTTTTTTAATTTCCATTGTAGTAGTTTACCTTACAAGATTCGGTACAAAAGAAAGTAGACTGCATCCTATATAAATTGGATAAGTAAAAGACTTGAATTTAGATAAAATAAAATTCCTATCTTTATTGTTCAATATATATTTGCTGAGGTGCTTGCCAAGAGAAAACTCACTCATTCCCGCAAAGGTAAACTTGACTAACATCCACAATCATTCCCAGGTGCTTGGTTACCTTGACTCACCTATGATTCCAGGGCACCTCTCACATGAAATTCACAGGTAATCTTCAGGTAGCAGTGCTCATCATAAAGTATAAAAAAACTCGGGTGGACAGAATCTCAATCTTTCTGTGGTTTACTATTTACGGTAATTTTCTCTAAAAGGCTCAAAAGAGACAGTGAATTAAGAGTGACCATCCTGGCCTCTAGTAACCCAAGACATCTAGGTAGCTGTAGCTAATGCATAGCAAGCACCTTCGAAGCAGAGAAGCCTTTAACAAGTTATGATTATTGATGTATATACAATGATTACTCAAGGAGTCATGACTTCAACATGTTAAAAATATATTATATAAATTTTAACAAGAGTCAGCTTGTTTAAGGTTAGTAAATTATCCTAAATATGATAATAAATTATATGCACTAATATTATTTATGTGTATCCACTATCATCTCAACAAACTCAAGAATAACAACCAGGTGATGCAATGTTCACAAGTGACACTCCGTACATTGCAGTGATGATGTGTGTAAGTAGATGGAGAGAATGGATGCTGAAGTAAAAAGTGAGAGCAGAATGCACAGTGGTGGAAGGAGGAGGAAGTTACTGTTCAAGGGGCATGGTGCCACCAGGATGGTGGTAGTCTGGCCCATGGACCTCTGGGGTGTATGTGAGGAGCACCACCATCACCCACAGGTGTAGAAAGCACATGTACACAATGACAAACACTCTGGCAATGGGGTACCGCCTCAAGAACACCCCCAGCCTGATGGAGAACTTGTCCAAGGTAGAGTAGGCACGCTTGACATGTCGTGTCATTCCTCTGTCAAAGGGAGACTCTACTAGGAAACTTGGCACACGATTCCTCACTGCAAAGAAAGAAACATCTTTAATATTATAGTCAGCTTGAAACACATGACTTGTCATCCAAAATATGAAAATAATAAAATACACCTTCACAGGTCCTGCTACCTTATCCCAGCACTGTTTATGATAATGTTAACTGGCACTGCAGGGTTCCTCCTGCACAATACCAACTGTTCCTATTTTCTTTCACCATTATCTTAAAACTAGATCTCTTGTCCTTACTATCCTCTTATTATGCCCATTTTACTTCATCACATAAACTTCTATTGTCTGCTACAAGACTTTTGAGTTCCATATAATTCTTACCCCCCAACTCCCATTATCATCACAAAGCAACACTGAGGCCACTTACCATCATCCTGCCGGAAGAGTGTTGGAGGATCTCGGTTCAGCATCTTCTGCGACTCATCATAGTGCTGCTGCAAAAAATATGATGGATTACTTTATCATAAATCAAATATAGTATGAGGAGCAGTATGGAGCAGAAACATGGGCTCTAACTAGAAAATTGATGGAGGTATTGATAGCATGCGATCGCAGAATGCTGGGGTACTGTATATGGCGGGGATCAGGTGGAGTAGAGGACCTGGAAACAGTGCTCAGAAGGGAAAGACTCTGATGGTTTGAACATGTAAAGAGAGCAGGGGAGGATACAGTGCTGGGAGTTTTGGAGAGGTTGGAGGTAGAAGTAAAAAGACCAGTTGGTAGACCTAGGAAAATGTGGCGAAGGTGTATACAGGAAGACTTGGTATTGATGGGATTGGATGAGCATCGGGCAGAAGACAGAGCAGAATGGAAGAAAGTCATAAAGCGTCCAACCGCTCAGGAAGAGTGAAAACGGATGTTAAACGAAATGATGTTGATGATGAAATATAGTATGAGGATAAATAGATCATTCAAAAAACTGCCTGTGATTGACTGATGTGCTTTTATGTAATACTTTTGCCTCTATAACCAGAGGTGTAAGTATTGGCTCATCTGGCTGCTTTGTGGTCGGCTTGTATGCTGTTGTGGAAATTTGCAATTACTTATGCTGACTTAATAAAAGCTTAAAAACTGTAAATATGTCAAACACTTCTGTTGTCATAGTCATACCCATTTTCTCCTCAATAAATCTAAATACAAGTGACTCATTAGAGTTGCCTACAATGATAGGGAAAAAACAGGAAATGGATAATAAACAGAGAACTATCATCCTTAGATAGCCCAACTCAGAGGTGAGGAAGTTACCTGCAGCCTCTCCATCTGTATGATGAGGGAATGCTTCTCAGTGCTCAGGGTCTCAATGTTAGTCTGCTTGTGAATGAGAGACTCGGTGAGGTCATGCACTCGCTGCTCCAACTCACTCAGGCTACTGGACGAACTCTGCTTGTGGGCAACCTGTTAAGAAAACAACATATCCTGATGAAGTGCTTCACAGATAATCATAATCATTATTCTAATTTGTATACAACATTTATAGGTACAATGTCAATAGTCATCATTTCCTCAGTGTTATCTCTCTTAAACAGATATTGATGACCAAGACTAACTCTTAGTACTTTTCTCTAGACATGCTAACCTGCTTTCTGAGTCTGTCAATCTCAGCATCACGCTCTTGCAGGCGGGACGAGAAGTTCACTTTCTGTCTGGTGAGTTCCTCGTGGGCACACCGCATCTCCTGTCGTGGGGAAGGAAGGAGAGGGATGCAATAGGGTCAGACAATAAATAAGTAAATAAACATCAAGGGGAAACAAAACATCACTACAGGATATAAATAAGTAAATTAGTAGCATCAAATTCTTCATGTTTTGAGGTGCAGATGAAAACTAGAACACACCATGGGATTAGAAGAATGCCCTAAGCAGGTGTTAACCACTATCTTCCCTCTCTCCCCTTATCCACTGGTAAACACTCTGGAACAACCTTGCTACATTCCATTGCCACCTTTTACTGTAAATAGAAATCAAATAGATAAATAATAAAAAAGCCCACCTCTTGTATCTGCCTGAGCTCTGCCTCCACGTCGCTCCTCCTCCTGCGTTCCTGCGTCAGGGTCTCCTCCAGGTTGAAGGCATTGTGTGCTGCCGTGGTTGCCTGGTCCTGGGCTGCTGCCTCCACCTCAGACAGTTCAAGAGTCAGCTGTTGCATCCTTGCCCCTTGGCTCTCCAGCTCCTCCCTCAGCAAGTCTCGCTCAGACCTGGGTACATAGTGATATTATGGTTTATTTCAGTTATAAAACACCAACTTTAGTTACTTTTGTCTTTTTAGACCAATTCTCATTCATTGAAGAGGCACTAAATATAATTTATTTCCCATTTGTGTACTATCTTTGATCTACTCCATTAGTTGCATGTTACAAAACCACAACACACTAAAAATATACAAAGCTTTAACTCATGGGTACATTGGTCTTGATCTCTTTATTTTTTCATATTACATTACCCTTAAAGTTTCTGTCACATACTCCAGTTTGAGAACCTATGATAGCATATTGTGAAGTGACCTTATTTAACAATATGTGTGTTACTACCTACCTAATCTGCTCTAACTCGGCCATGTGGATGTCAGTGTCAGAGCCTGCCTCCCCACCACCACCACCACTGCCTCGCTCCTCTTTCAGGGAGGTGATGAGTTTCTCTTTGCTCTGCAGGATGCGGCTGGCCTTGGCCTTGTACTCTGTCAAGTCTTCACGGCAAGAAGAAAGTTCTCCACGCATTGAGTTCATCTGATAATGCCAAGTATTATTAATGATTTATTACAAATATTTTAAATCTCATCACATACTGAAAATTAAACACTGGAACAAAGACAACCAACAATAAATAAAATCCCCTCAATGAAGGAAATGTTATTTCTAGGCAAAAATTTGGGTCCTTAAATACGGAGCAGTAAGGAGATTAAAAATTAGACTTGAGACAGTACAGTACGCATCTAGGGTACAAAAGTCAAATAATCCTTCATACATCTATTATGAGTCTAGGTAAAAATATAAAGGCAAGAGTTTGATAGCATGTCCAGATTATAAAAAACAAAGATCTAAAGTATTCCCTGTGCTACTTAGAGCAATGAAAATAATGGCTCTGTCCTTCTCCAGCTGTTGGGAAACCTGGCAAAGGTAAGCTATGGTAACCTGGATGTCACACTTGCCCTGTGTCCCTGGGTAGTGAATAGGTACCCACCACAGACTCAAGGATGAGGAGCACAAAGGCCAAGCATAGCTTAATGTATATCCCCAACTTTACTTTTACTTTACCTACTCTGATAATATATTTGTAATGAAACACTGTTCCTTAAGTATGGAGCTAAGCCTTGTTCTTACCTGCTGTGAAAGCTGCTGAATTCTGTACTTTTCTTCCTCCAGTTTGCGCTGAGCATCAGTGAGAGCCACGGCCATGCTCTGCCGTTCCTCCTCCAAGTGGTTGACCCTTGCAAAACATAGAAAGATATGGGTCAAGGGAATGACAAAAATAACAATAACCAATGTAGAAAACCACCCATAACATTGAGAACGAAAGAAAAAAAAAGTAAAATTATGCTCACACACTTGGAATTCCATCAGCAGCACTGCATGAATCTGATGCCCCACGCACATCTGTACTACTCACCTCTTGGTGAGCTCCATGTGTGCTGCATTGTGCTGGTGGCGCTCCTGGTCCAGCACTGCCTGTGTTTCTGCAAGGCGGTCCTGCATGGTCTGTAGGGCATGGCTGTGCAGGCCACTGCTCTCACTCGCTCCCTCCACTACCCTGTGAGACGAAATTTATAAATTTTTAATCCTGCCTCAAATATTTCTTACCTAGCATAATTCCAGCTGATAATCACAATAGCCATGTTGGAAGAGTATACTAATGTTTATGTACCATATTTGTATAATTAACTCCTGGAGTATCTGGGCAAATGGTAAGAGAAAGATCGTTATCTTATAAGAAGGAAAGTATTATTTGTTTAAAATATTTTACCTTTTATTTTCTGCTTGCAACTCCATCAGGACAGCATCCTTGCTCCCTAGTTTTTCATCTGCTTCCTGCAGGCGTACTCGCAGCACTGCCAGCTGACTGTCTTTGGCCCGAATTGACTCCTGAAATGCAAACCTCAATAACTGTTTGAAAATCAAACCTCAATTAACCCTGTACTGCGATGGTCCAAACTTTTGGCTTGACATAACCCCCCCAAAACAGAAGATGCATAAACTGATCACAAATGTAATGATATATATTATATAATGATTTGTGTGAGTGATAGTTTTTCTCATTAATTCGCTTAGAGGAGCCTTTAAGAAACATGATCCCCGCAGCTACTGGGTTAATGTGTGAAATGCAGACCTCAATAAATAAATGAAAATACTTGATAGTAAATAACTGGCTTTAGTTTCCTAAAATCACCACCATCATCATTAGTACTGGAATCTTGTTTTCTGCCACACCAGACCATGACTCAATCTATCTATCAATCAGTCTTATGTCTCTGATGCCCTGTTCCTTTATGGGAACTTCCTCTAAAGGGGTGGTCATGGCAGAAGCATCTCCAACTTTCCTTGTTCCACCACTTCATCTGAGCACAATCAGTTTTAAGTATTCCTCTGCCATATACCCCAGCTGTCAGGTGATCTATCTTCAAAATCATTCTCCTCAGATGAACAAAAAAACTGTGTTACAAAGCATCAGTAATGTCTGACCTGCAGGTCCATTTCTCTCTGCTGAAGATCTCGCATGATTCTGTCACTGGTAGACTGCTGGCTCAGCATGCCCGATACTTGATTCCTCAGCTGCTGTGTTTCTGTGGGAAAAGGATAAACTGTCAAACAATAATACTTTGTTATATTGCTCCAGAGCTCATCTTTGATCCTAGAATCTAGAGTCCGGGTTGATAGGTGGTCTTCTGGACAGCATTGAACTCGTGTCCTCCTGAACATATATCTATTCTAGTGTTGCTCAGCACACATAACTTCCTTAATGAAAGGGTAGAGGATATAGCAGTGTTTGTAAGATTGTTTGACCTCCTTAGCTTGTTGAAGAAAGGGTGCTGAACTTAAACATCTAATTTCATATTTATCCACCAGGAAGAGACAGGGCATAAAACTATTTAGCTTTACAACTATTACAGGTGAGGTAGAAGGGAATCAGCACTTATCATCCAACCTGATTCAAAATGTTTTAAAATGATCTACAAAAAGGGAGACTGGGAGAGCATAAGGACTAAAGTATGCATAGAAAAAGTGTATGACCTCAAGAAAACACAATCCCTTTATTGTGAGCACCCCACTGAGGAGGCTCTGTGACGCAGGTGTCAAACTTAAGACCCTCAATGATACTTGGACCAGCCTGTAGGAATAATGTAGATGAAGAGGTGATGCTGATGGCAGTGTTTCCTCTATACCTTGTTGATGACCTGTGCACTCACCCCTTTCTGAGTCCTTTGCCCTCTTCAGCACCTGACTCATCTCCTGGTTGAGGCTGGCCACCTCCTTCCTCAGCAGGCTGCTCTCGTTGTCACCTGGGCCTGGTGCTGCACCATTACTACTGTCAAAACACAAACACATTGGGCTGGGATTCACTTGGGTAAAGAAAGATATATAATTAAAAAATCAGTTAATACCCTGATATTTAAAACAATAATTATGAACCAATTTCTATAAAGTAGAATTAATACTACTCTTCTAATTTTCATGTATTTTCTTGCTAATCCATGTCTCCTGGCACAAAGTCTGTAAATATTTGAAAAGTCCATCTTCCTGTTCATATGGTACCTCTGCCCCTGTTAACTTCCTAGTTTAATAGTTATCACTAACTTTCAAAATTCAGTCCTGAAAATCAAATGCTCACTGCATTTGATACAGTTTGGAGTGACAATTCTAATAAAGTAAGCTCCCTCACTATCTTTACATGTCCTCACCTGGTGCTGCCATCAGTGCTGGGTGGGGCAGAGATGTTGATGTCGGAGGGATGCTCCACCGTGATGTAGGCGTCTGTGTTTGCCGAGCCACAGCTGCCACTCTCTGCCATCATACACCACCATTAGTACTTAATAAACAGGCAAGTATTTCACTTTAACAGTAGCACTAGAGATCCATTGCTTATGATGATTAGTTTCATGTAGACTTTGAATGTTTAAAAGAATGTATCACAGGCCTTTAGAAAATGTCTGGATTATAACTTCATTGCAGTTACTGTACAACATGGTATAGAAAAATATAGCACAACCAGGTGAAGGTGTTAAAAAAGAAATGTCTTACAATGCAGATCACATATCAAGATGTGGAAATAAAACCTTATGTATCTTGAATAATTTCATAATCCAGCATTTGAAAGAGAAAATAGTTTTATGTGATTGGCATTTCTTTACTTCTATCTTTTCCTATAACTGAGATACTTTTCAGAATATTCCTGCCAACAAAATCTACATATCAGGTCCTCCTTGACAAGCATATAAACAGACAAGAACTTGGGTCCCATACACAGAGTATCACTGTATTTACTTATTTTTCCGGTGGGGGGTGATTCTTTCAACCTAGTCATCAGTAGTACTGTCACTTGTAATTTCTTTAAATTATTTGTACTTTAATGAAAAATAATAAATGAATAAACAAAATGACAAATGTGTATAATTTCTCAACCCCTCACCATTGTCATTGTTGGCTGAGCCGGGAGTCTCCCTGCCACTGAGAGCCACCAGGGAGGAGGCTGAGGACATGGAGGAGTGGCGGGAGTGCCCCAGGCTGCTGAAGGTTGAGGTGGTCATGGTGGTGGAGGAAATCATCTTGGGGGAGAAAATAAAACTTCATAGGCAATGCAGTGAAAGGAAATGAATGATATCTAGACACAACTCAAAACTACAAAACCGGGCAGGTGGGGCTTGTTAGCTGTGGTGGGCAATCCACCTAGGCCTTTTGCTGAAAATTGGGGTAGCCTGTCAGGAAGGGCATCAGAGGCAGAAAAAGTCCTACTCCATACCGAGATGAATTTTGACATCCCCATCAACCCGTTCAACCTCATAAGGGAAAAAAAGGCGATAAACAAAAAAGAAAGATGTGAGGGTTGAGGACTTTGTAACTTTAAGTATTTGTACCCTTCTGACTCTACCTGTGTTTAGTAAAAAATAATGAGATACTAACTGGGTCTGATGTTTGAGTGGTGCTTGGTAATGGATCAGCTTCCTGTTGTGGGGGGCTGTTCAAGTAGTCCATCAGCCCCTCCTCTCTGGTGGTGTCCCTCTTCTTGGTTAACGTCTTCTTTGATTTAGGTGAGTACTGAGTCTTGGCTGCAGTGGTGCTCACCCCATAGCTGCTTAGGTTGTTTGGAACACTGGATGAACTGTGGAGCCCTGACCTGCTCAGCCAAGATAAGGTGTTAATACTAATGCTGCTGCTACATATAACCTTACCAAATTCAAACTTCTGCTAAAACTCACTTCAGCCAGTCTTTCTCCCATTCATCTCCTCTTGTTTAACTTGTGATACCTGCTTGATGTGTGCAAGTTGTAGATAGGCTGGTTTTATACACATCAATGCAGGAAATAAGGCTATTTCAAATATAAGTGAACAGTAAATTAACAGTGCACCAGTTGTTTAGGTTTATTACTTTATGAAGCATTGGCCACCTCCATCCTTATCCCTTATCTTATCTCTGATTTACACTCACTGCCAATGTAACTACAACCCTACTGCGCTTCCTTTGCTTATTCTAAGAGATTAAATAAATGTTTCCTTTCAGATATGACAATAGAAATATTTAGTTTTCATGTCACCATTAAAGGACAAAATATTTATGTACTTTTCTAACAAGTTTATTCATTCTCACTACTTAAGCAATCTTATTTCACTGACAAGAGGACATTTAAGCTTTCCTCAAGCCCAGCAAACACCCTTACCTTTCATGCCTGATGGTGGGTGGGGGAGTGTTGGCAGCATCATGCACATATGTGACTTTGGTTGTGGCTGAGTTCCTCCTCTCACTGCCCTTGGTCAGAGCTATGGCTGCCTCAGTGTCTAGCTTATTCAGGAGATCCTCTGCACGCCCAGCGAGGTCAGTTATCCAGGACATCACAACACACTCTGGCCCTTAAAAAGCAATGATCCACAAATTTGTTAATTTATAAACTAACAGTAATAAGGATAACTGTTTGCCCTCACATTTCATATACTACATTCCTTACTTATTTTTAGAAATATAATGCCATGAACTAGCTTAGGGTAACTTATCTGTCTTTAAGTAAAATTAAGGGGGGAGGGGATAATGATCTTTTTTTTTGTCCACTGGCCCGCATAGGAGACCATCCCCGTCGCCGCCTTGTCCTTTCCTACGCTGCAGATTTCCGCCACCACACACTGCATGCCGAACAAATTTATACTACCTTAACCTAGTTAACCTACTTAAAATGGGGACTTCGTCCTCCTCGACCTCCATAATGGGGGTCTTCGCCCCCTCGACCCCCCTAACGGGAAGGACTTAACCCTGTTCAACCCCAATTCTATTTTCTGAGTCATTTGTTACTGCACAGCATTCAGGGATCAAAAAAGAATCCATATTGTAAGTATTACCTATGCAAGAGGTGGCTACCTTTCTTATTCTGGAGTGTTTTAGGGACCACGGCCTCCAGAGCCCTGTCAAGTGTGAAACGCAAGCAGGTGTGGTAAATATTGAGATTCACTACGCGCCTCCAATATTGCCCCCACGAGAATAATAACCTTTCCAAGGTCTCGTATACTGTTGTACTTCTCTATTTACCGGCGCATCATACATGTGGTTAGGAGGGGGGTCGAGGGGGATGAAGCCCCCCCCCCGCTAGAGGTTAGGTTATGTAAAGTTTGGTTGGAGTAGTAAATATACTCCCCCACCCAAAATCCCCGATTCCCCACGGGTCTCCCAAGATTGCTAGGGGAAGGGGATTAAGCCTTTTTCTTTACTTTTAAGTACTTGTGCCTTCGTATCATGGTTGAGGGACATGCATTTCGTCCTTTAACTATAATATGGAGGCGTAATATCGTATTTTGGAGGCGCGTAGTCAATCTCCACAATTACCACAGATGTTGTTAGTCTATCGAGCCACCACCAGAGAAGGGGTTAGGTCCTGTCGAGCTGCCCTGACTTCTGCAGGAAGGTCTGTTCACACTTGAGGGCAACTACATGATCTACTAGAGGCAGCCACAACCTTCACTACCACACTTACCAGTCTAACACTAGTATATTCAAATATTCATTCTTTCCCTGCACCATCCAAGGGTGGAATCAGCTCCCATCTCAAGTAGTTAATAGTCCCACTCTTGACACATTTAGGAGTAGGATCATCAATCGTTATCTCCCTAATCCTGGCCCTTTGCCATGTCCCAATACCTTTCCTCATCCTAACCCTTATCCTAATCCTGTCCTGGCCCTTTTAATCCCCCGCATATCATGTCACCCGCGAGTGGCCCTCTGCGGGTCCCTTAGAAATGAAATGAAATGGGAGGGAAGTGCTGGGGCTGAGGGTGTCGCGTAAATATTACCCAAATTCACTAATCGAAGCCGTGGTACCAGCAAATTTAATCTACCCCGACCAAACCCATTCACTGCCACTCTACTGACAGGCGTTGAGGGGACGGGACTCAACGGCCTACGTGGCGCCTCGCCTGGGGCTGGCCAAGGGTGTCTCCAGGGCTAACAGGAACGCTGGACACCTGAGATCACACGCAGCACATTCCCAGGACAAATACCTCGCTAGCAGCAGTGTGCGGCCCCTGGGAGGAGTGTTTGTTCGCCCAGCACGGCAGCCTCAGCCTCGGGGCCCCTCTTGACGTGTCGCGGCTGTCCGCCACGATCCGCCTGCCCGCCACAACACGGCCTTCACTACGTCATAATCCTTCTCTAGTCACAGGAAATAATAATAAGAATATGTATTGATAATTGAAAGAGCTATAACGCTGCGATATAAACAAAATGAAACTATACAAGGCTTAAAATAAAGTGTACCGTTATAATTTGTTTGCTCAGGCTGGAAATAAATACCGCTTCTTTTTCCTTCATAAATCCTTTTCTATTCACAGGAAATGATGAAAAAGAATATGTATTGATAATTGAAAGAGCTATAATGTTGCGATATAAGCAAAATGAAAGTATACAAGGCTTAAAATAAACTGTACCGTTATAATTTGCTTGCTCAGGCTGGAAATACCGCTTCTTTTTCCCTTATAAATCCTTCTCTATTCACAGGAAATAATAATAAGAATATGTATTGATAATTGAAAGAGCTATAATGCTGCGATATAAACAAAATGAAACTATACAAGGCTTAAAATGAACTGTCTCGTTATGATTTGTTTACTCAGGCTGGAAATACGAGCCTCTTTTCCTCTACTATACTCTCTACCTCTTTGTTTTTTGTTGTTTTTCCTAAGCTAATAACTGGCAGGTCAGCAGAATGTGTGCTTTCTCGTTGGGTTTTCCTCATTCGTTAGCAAGGCGAGATAACCCTGATGAGATAAAAGAACCTGTGTCAGCTGCAGAATAAGCTTACAAAGGGCGTTTTTATTTTTTTCTCCCTCCCCGTTCCACTCCGGAGAGTCTGACGTCTTTTCTGACACCTTGTTAAGTATATGTGTGGGTCGTCCCCGTAGTATAATAAAGCTGTTTTACTTCTGGTGGCTTTAATTATATTTATTTTAACTATATGCGTTATATTTGGGGGAGGCGGGAGTGGGGGGAAATTAGGAAGCTGTAAAATTTCCGCGGGGAATAGTTTAGATTAATATAACACGCCAAAACTTACCAGAAATGAAGGTTTGCCCACCACTATTATAACGGGTAAAGTTATTGATATTTACCGTAAAATGAAACAGTAGAGCATATGTAGCACTAAAATGTGAGAATTAATAAATGTGACAGACAGAATGGTATAGATGGTGCGAAAGAAATATAATGGTCGAGAGGAATGGAGGGAGTAGCATTAATTGTACATATTATGTTTTATAGTGAAATTAGTAGTGAAGGTTACACTTAATAACTGGTCAAGGAGTGTCAACTGCTGGTGAGGCTGTGGGGCACATGCTCAGTCACCCTTTTAACCTTAGAAGTTCAAGTTACAGAACTGGTGTCAAATGAGTCAGGCTCTAGGCATGGCCAGTCCCAGTGCTGCATCACCCCTTCCCCCAAATCCTGAGCAGCCAGCATCTACTATAATATGTATTTAGTCCCACGCATTACCAAGTGTAATTATTATACATACATTATTGATATTAGATTTATTAAAAATATACATTAAAATAAAACTTATCATCGATATTTTACTTATTCAATCCCAGCTCTAGCTATTTAAGTCTAGGATTACTTGGAAGCCCACTTGAAAAAGTTACACCTGGCATTGGGATCTCCCTCTTTGCCCACACCCCGTGCACATGCATAGAACTGTCGATTGATATTGGGTCCTTTTTTCTTGACAGTCTGAAGAACACATGGTTCCTTGTGGCCTGGGCAGAGAGGTAGTGGTTTGGGTCCTTTCATGAGGAAGCCCCAGCCTTGGTTTTTAGTCTGACTTGATTTTATTGAACCTTCTATTTTGCTATCCTTGCTCTTCTGAGTGAGCTGAGGACATGAGTTATCCTGGGAGCTTCCACTGGACTGAGAAGCAGAATCGCTAGAATGGTCATTGTCAAGAGAGTCAGATGTAGATCTAAACTCTTCTAAGTTTTTGCTTTCACAGTTTGACTCCTGAGAGTCTGTTAACTTCCCTGATTGATTCTGGTCATTGACTTTCACAGTAAAAAATGAACTGATGCTTTTCTGCTTCTCTTTGCACTGCTTTTTATCCTTTGACTTTGTTATGCCATTTTCAATTTTTCTCTTAGAAGTATTTAATAAATCAGCAGGCATACTTCTCATTTCAGAGGGGTGTGAAGATTTATGCAATGACATCTTCCTACTTTCATCAGAGGCACATTTTGGTTTGAAATATGAAGATAATTTTTGCTGCTCTCCTCGAAATTCTGGAAAGAACTTAGTGCAACAGGAAGGCAGCTGAGTGGAGGGAATGAGTGTTCCTTTGACCTCAGCAACTACAGGGCAGTGGTCACTCCCCATGATGTCCTGTAAAACCAAGCTGTCCTTAATGTGTGGTAAGAGTCCTTCATCACAGAATATGTAATCTAGTCGAGTTCCATAATTGGTTGATCTGCTGTTGGTGGAAACATTCCAGCAAGTGAAGGCTTCCTCCTTCTGGGGATAAAAGTAACGGAATGTGTCCACCATCTGGAATGTTGTTTGGGATGACAGCAAGTGGTCATCAGCTTGTTCTTCCTCTGGCTCCATTTCAGATATTTCCTGGTTTGTCTCTGATGTATTCCTCTTCATGATGTTGTTTTCTTCTTTGCAACTATCCAGTGAATTTGCATCATGCAGTGACTTCTCTCTGCAATCACTGGTGTAGAGAGGTATAAGGAAGTTGTCAAGGTATCTTCTTTCAAGTCTATTCTCAAAGGCCTGGAATTGAGAAAGAAGAGAATTAATAATCTAAAAGGTGCACATAATTGGATGAGGTTTCCATTATTCTTTCTATCAGTTTTTTTTTCCACCCTACTCCATAACCAGCAGGACTTACTATCCAAACCTGTCAATAATAAAACTTCCTACAAAGCCTTCCACAACCTAACTAATTTTCCAACATTGCATTTTTTCTAATATTTTACTTTTCAATTATAATGCATGCCTTTCCTCATACTCATGAAAACCTTGTTAGCAATCACTGCCCTACCCTCTAAACCAGTGGTTCCCAACCTTTTTTTCGGGCGACCCCAATCATGCATCTCTAGACATGACCGCAACCCCACTAGTTTAGTTCTTTATGTGTTATTGTAACATAAAAACACCATGTTTGATATTTTGAGGTCTTGGCGACCCCAGGAAAAACGCTTGGTGATCCCACTTGGGGTTGCGACCCCAGGGTTGGGAAAGGGGGCTCTAAACTAAAGGCTCTCCTAAACACCATACATGCATTTGTAAATTGGGTAAACCCTTTTTTAGGTGCTCACCTCACTCTTATCTGGGTCACAATGGTCAATTCTCTTGTGGGAACAGTTGATGTCACCCAGAATGACCACATGAGAGTCTGCGGCGAAAACTGCAGCAGCTCTCTGTCGCATCAGCTCATAATAACGCAGCTTGAATCCCCGTCGTTCAGGCTTTTCAGGGTCAACACGAGGACAGTAAACGTTGATGACAGTCACTTCCCTCTCCTTGCCAGTCTCCTCCTGAAAAAGAGTTATAAATTATCACTTCCTACACCAGAGACAGAGGAGGGTAGTTAGTCCATGTGTAATGCAGCAACATGCCTGATGGGAGAGCCTCCCATAACTCACTCTGGATGGGGGGTACCTCTTTGGCAGACTGGTTAAGGAGTGGCTCTCCCGTCTCGCTGGTCGTGGGTTTGATCCCCGGCGCAGGCAAAACCTTTCCTTGTCTGGATTAATTTCTCATGTGTTTTGTTACACATGGTGGTCGTATGGGAGTGTAGTAAGGAGAAAATTTTGGCATTTCATATGCTTATGTTGAATCAATTATCACATGATTTTTCTTCAACATGTTTACCTTGAACCTGTGCTGCGTTATGACTGCCCGGCCCTCACTGTCCAGGTCTTTTAGCTCTTCCTCTTTCCATGTGCCTGGCAGGGCCACTTGTGTTCCACTGCCATCACTCAGTTCACCTGGGAACAGACCTGCAAGAAAGAAAGATTTTAGTTTTTGTCTTCTTGTGCCTAAGATGGAATATGGAGACTGTATTGTTAGGCAACATCACTTTATGAATGTGTTAAATTCCTGATTTTTTTTCTTCTTGCTAAGTAAAACTTCACTGTGCAAACTCATTACATCATGGGTTAAATGGAATTTGGTTCCACAACTACAATTTTACCCTCATTCACTCACAATAACACCTTTTCACTCATTTTAAATCAATGTTTAGGACACAAGTGTTTCCACTTCATAACTTTTTCTATCATAAAAGCAGACTACTTTAAACTACCTAGACGCTAGAAGGACTCACTCACTAACCTGAAAGCCCTTCCTGTGCTGCGAAGGGTGTGGCTCGCTGGGAGCAGTAAGTTGCCACCCCTGAATACCCACTTCTGTGTGAGAGGGAGAAGTCTTTTGAATGGGATGTTATGCCAATTTTCTATTATGTTCTTAAAATGAGAAAACTGTTAATAAGTGTACTATTTCTATATTTTACTGGATTTTTTAAAGTTTAATATGAATATATATTTTCTCTGGTTAACATAACTTTTGTATCAGAATTTGTGAATTGTCAATGGGTTATTGAAGCACTATTTCCATTTTAAAGATAATCTTCATTTATCACACTGAAACTTACTTTTTCCTTGAGAAGCTGAAGTATGAGGAATAACCTTCGATAATGGCCTGGGATTCTTCTAGCATGTCCCCTGTGAAGAAAGAAGATAAATAACCTGAAAAGTATTTTATTTCCCAAAATAGCTTTATATGCTAATCAAGTCTAAAAAGTACATTCAATATTTAAAAGTTTCATGAGAACATGAAGTAACATGCATTTTATGTACATCTACACTGGCAGAGAGCTGCTGCAATTTGGACCACAGACTCTCATGTGGTCATTGAGGGTGACATTGCTTATGAGGTAAATTTATAAATCCAATACTCACGGCAAACAGTTTCAAATAAATTATACTGTCTCACTCTCAAAGAATTGCAGCACAAGACATATTACTACAAAATTGGACTTTTTTACATAAGAAAACTTACGAGTAACCTTTGTCTCTTGCAAACATATTATGTCAGCATCCAAGCTTGTTAAAAATTCTTTCAAATTAGGTTTTACTGAACGTAGGCCATTGATGTTCCAACTCAGTATTTTCAGTGACATGATTTTTACAAGGGTAGTGGCAGCAGCAGCGGCAGTGATGGTATCCTGCCCTTCTCCTCTGAAAATGAATTAATAGAATACAGACAATGAACTTGAAAGAGGAAACACAAAATTTTTCTATGCTGACACTCAACTTTAGAGAAACTTTGAGGAATTTCCCAAGTCAGGAATCAGTTTCAGTAATTGGTTAAGATTCGTTTTAGGTCCGTGCCAGTATCTCATAAACTACTTTATGAAACATCACTATCTCTTCATATATCTTTTCTACAAACCTTCAACAGTCATGGAAATGCTTTGAAAATCCAATTCAAGGACTTTTTTTTTACTCTTGAAAATATGGGATAATGTTTACGAAAGCGCGTCACCTCCTCTGCTGGCTGCGGCGACGCTGCAGCGGGTGTTGCGAGAAATACCTCCTCGCTCAAATAAGTCACATATACATGAGTGGGGGTCCAGGGGGGGGCGCAGCCCCCCCTGGTTAGAAGGGGGGGTCGAGGGGGGCGCAGCCCCCCCCATTAGTAGGTCGTAAAGTTCGGTTGGAGTAGTTTAAATATACTCCCCGACCCTAAGCCCTCTGCGAGCTATTTTGCGGCTGCGGCGGCTGCAGCGTCGCCGCGGCCAGCAGAGGAGGCGACGCGCTTTCGTAAACATTATCCCCTATTTTCAAGATTAAAAAAAGTCCTTGAATTGGATTTTCAAAGCGTTTCCATGACCGTTGAAGGTTTGTAGAAAAGATATATGAAGAGATAGTGATGTTTCATAAAGTAGTTTACGAGATACTGGCATGGACCTAATACGAATCTTTACCCAGCAATTTACTAAAAGCATCCAAATCTATTTATTCTAGTACTCAGTCTTTAATTAATTCATCATATGAACTAGTACAACCTCACCTTACTTAGTTTACCTACCTACAATGATGTAACCTAATCCATAATCAGCCCAGTCTTTATCAGTATTATAAACTGATTGATCGATTGATTGATAGTTTATTGCTGCAAGTAAACAACAAAGGAGAAGGGAGAGCTGTATGTTTGGCAACCATTGCGTGAAGGTACAGTGACAGCCACCTGCCAGGATACATGAGCCCGGCCTATTTGCCTTCCCCCTCAACGACAACCATTGGAATGATGTCCCTTTATTTGGTGAATGAGCCGTAGCCCATCCTGGAACCAACACACGGCTTCATGTAGTGAGATACGGCTGACACTCTAAAGAAATTAAAAATGCTTACCAAAGTCGGCCCTTCAAGAGGTCTCACGGTGGGTTTATTTGGGAGGATTTCGCCTTTGCAACGGAACACATATAGGTAAGGATTGATGATTGATTGATTGATAGTTTATTGTTGCAAGGAAAATAACAGGGAAAAAGGACACAAATGCATGAATAAGTGCACGGAAAAGCAATTTATATAAGTGATTCAAGCAAAAAACTGAAAAGTATAGTGTGATAGTGTATTGCAGTGAGGAAAGTTAAGTTATAAAGTACCTAAGAAGCGATACAAAGCGTTACAGGTCAAAAGAAGAAAAAGAAAAGATTGATTAAGGGAAATAAGAACAAAACAAGTGTAATGAAGACCTCCACCACCTTTGTTTTTCCCTTTCATAACTGTTGCATGCTAAGGCCAGAGCTCACCCCTAAACAAAGGCAAAGAAAATAGAGAAACAATTAAAAGTCGGCGGAAGCAATTAAGGTGAACAGAAAAAACAACAACTTGGGGCACAGTGAAGTGAATAAGATTGCGTAGTGGAGTATATAAGTGATTGATTGATGGATTGATAGTTTATTGTTGCAGGTAAACTAAAGAAGATTGATGATTGATTGATTGATTGATTAATAGTTTATTGTTGCAAGTAAACAACAAAGCATACCAAGAAGGACCAATTAAAGAAGTGAAACAAAGCGAAACAGCTCAAAAGAAGAAGAAGAAGAAGAAGAAGAAGAAGAAGAAGAATGTCAAAAGAAGAAGAAGAAGTGGAAGAAGAAGAAGAAGAATGTCAAAAGAAGAAGAAGAAGAAGAAGAAGAAGAAGAAGAATGTCAAAAGAAGAAGAAGAATGTCGAAAGAAGAAGAAGAAGAAGTGGAAGAAGAAGAAGAAGAATGTCAAAAGAAGAAGAAGAAGAAGAAGAAGAAGAATGTCAAAAGAAGAAGAAGAAGAAAAAAAAGAAGAAGAAGAATGTCAAAAGAAGAAGAAGAAGAAGAAAACGAAGAAGAAGAATGTCAAAAAATAAGGAAAACACGTGACCACCTCCCAGACCAAGACCAAGGCACCACCACAACAACAACAAAGTCCCTCCAACATCCTAAATAGTGGCCCTTTTTGCCCTTCACCGCCTTCCACGTCCACAAGAACACGGCAATCATCTAAATATAACCCGGACAGCTCAGTAAGATCTTGTCCCTTACTCCAAAGGCACTCTACTAAGCTCTGTAGGGGCAGTGATTAGCGGACTTTTTTTCATCATTATTATTTTCTTAAGGGCAGTGATTAGTGGTCATTTTTTCCTCATTATTATCTTTTTTTTTTTGCCCCTGAGCTATCTTGTGCCCTTTACTGGTAGGTGATAACTGCAGTAATCAAGCTACATTTTTACTCCTCTTTTTCAGGTCAGAGGCTATGCTGGTAAAGTCTTAAGAACCCCCCTGAGATGGATGCCTCCCTGGGCTCACCTCACTCCTTCTACCCCGGCACTCATTCAGCAGGTTATATCTTTGGGAAATCTTAGAATGTCAAATCTGATGTCATTCCGTTTAGTTATACGTATACAGATACCATTAAAAAAAGTGCAAGTCATTATGTGTTTGAGAATGATTGCATGCCATTTTGTTAGAGTAATTATGGTAAATCTTAGGAATAGCGGCTCCTAGTGGGTGCGCGTTTAGGGCGCGGTGTGGTGGTAATCACAAAATTTCTAGGACATATGACGGGGTTTTGACAAGCGGACAGGTGTGTTTATCTCACAAGGGGTGTATTTTTCCACGCTGGCCTCATGATTTCTTCCAAGTCAATGGGCGATGAGACTGCGAGCTCCGGGGTGAAGAAAGGGAAGAGCCCGCGCTGAAAAATACACCCCTTGTGACATAAACACGCCTGTCCGCTTGTCAAAACCCCATCGTACGTGCTAAAAATGTTGTAATTACCACCACACTGTGCCCTAAACGTGCACCCGCTAGGAGCCCCTATTCCTAAGATTTACCGTAATTATCATTGAAAGAGCAAGACTGACAGATATGCAATGTTGGTGTTCACAGTTGGAGCAATGGCGGAGGTGGCTGCTTTGAACCGTTCTGACCTTGAAGACTTGCTGGCCTGTGATGATAAGTTGACAGAGTTTGTCCTTGCTCTGCCCCAGCTAGCAGCTGCTAGGAATCAATGCGACCAGTTAGCAGCCCAAAATGAAGCCGTTGCAAGTAAGAAAGTAGTGTGATCTAATACGATTAAAAGTCAGGCTTCCAGCATAAGGATATTTCTATATAATTTTCAATTAATCACTTGAAAATCTTACTTATTTAAACCATGTGGCAGTTACTGTATGCTTACCATGAGTAATTTTTTATTGAAGCCAGTTCCTTTGTGTCAGTATAATTACCTGATTTTCAGACTTCAGGAAGTGTAGTAAATTTTATCCATATCTCCCCCCTAAGGGTCCTTACAAATGACCTTCAACTTGCTTACTGTGACCTTTATTTACTATGGTTCTCCATATAATTTACATACCTTGAAAATATCATGTTATGTTGTGTATTTAATTGTGGATAAGGTTTTTAAACAATGCCATTATTTGTCAGGTTCATAATAAAAGAAGCTGTCAAAAAATGTGCATGATATCCCACATAGATCAGATAGCAGTTTGCCATATGAAGGTGAGGGTTGATAGTGAGCTAATCTGTGATAATGAAAGACATTCTATAATCTGTGATATTGAAAAGACATTCTGTGTTTTCAGCGGCCAACCTGGAGCGTAGCAGTGATTATGAGCGTAGCCGTGATGCCGTGATCAGGAAAGTGGAAGAGCTGAACACCTTGCGAGCCAGATTTGAAGAACTGACAGTGGCTCAGCAGGCGGCATCAGAAAAGTTGGCTCCTTCAAATATCCAGGTGATTTTATTGCTAAATAGTATTCAGTTATATGCTTGTAACATTGTCTTTAGTGCAAGGTCTTTTTACTCCAAGGCATTTTATTATGCAGAAATCAACAAAAGAGTTCCCCTTTTGGCTTGGCGTCATAGGGTGGGTGAGGCATCGCACCTTGTAGTATATGCGCCCATTGACTGATTGATTGATATATTTAGCAAAGGGTTATGTTATATGTCTAGATGAATATATTTTAAAGGTGTTTAATGATACTCAGATTTTGCCTGTAAAGTTTGATTTTTTTGTTTGATGTTCAAGAAATAAATATTTTATCTGTGTCTTTAAATTACTAATCATGTCTTTTTGTTGCTGTGACAGGAGAGTTTGCTCATCCATGCTGTTCAGTCTGAAGAAGAGAGTGAGAAGATAGCGGAGAGTTTTCTGAGGAAGAGCATAGATGTAGACACTTTCCTTGGACAGTATTTAGAGAAACGAATAGTAAGTTTTATAATTTGATTTCATAACTCTCTTGTGTTCTTCTTTCACTTACTGCATTCAAGGTAAAATTTTGTGCTGCCTCATTTAAAAAAGAATCCATTGAACACTGCTTATTTTCTAAACAATCATTCAGCACCTCACACACACCTTTGGCTTTCCTGACTTTTTTACCCATCACTTAACCATGTCCTGCTGTCATCTAAAATTTCTTGTATCCTATCCTATCCTTAACTACTCAAGATGAAATAGCATAGTTCTCTTTTTCTGCAGGAAACACACCTGAAGAAATTTAAAGGTGATAGACTTGGGGCACAGCTACAGGAACTCCATAAGGCTGGTTTCTGAGTTGGTCCTTAGAACATGGCTCAGAAGTACCAAGTGTTGAGAGGAGCAACTTGATGGCTGTTAGGAAAAGAATATCAACCTGATGCTGTCACTTCTCACATAATATTGCTTCATTGGATATATTTTGTAAGACATTCAATACAGGTAGATAATATACATTTATATTTGTAGTTTTGTTCTATATTTTGCAGTATATTTAGTACCATGATAACTATGTAATATACAAGGGGAGATAAGATGAAACATCCTTTAGACTTCCCTGACTCATCTTCAAAATATGCAGTAGTTATTAACTTATCATCGAAATTTTCCACTCCTTCCAGACCCAGATTTTTCCTCTTTTTATCTATCTACTTACGTAGTTGATGACAGAAAGAAGTATTTTAGTTACAAATTAAGAGTATTGGTTTATTCAAAGTCTATTTCAGATGATGCTTATTTTCTGCACTATAGTGTGTTTCATCTCAGGTGTGAGTGTTTTCATGTGCTATTATTTCAGTTGAGTGTATGCATCTGTATCTATATTTCCATTTACTTGTCTTAGACTGAAATTATTTGTTTATGAGAGGTATTGTTATGTGATAAAGATAGGAACTTTAATGAAACAGCAACTTATCAGTTGGTATTGTTTTGAAGTGATTATATTTGGTGATAATCTATGTAGTTATAAAAATAATGTATATGAATATATTTAGAAAACTTTTGCAAAAGAAGTGGAAAAGTCAAGGGTGAAAGTAGAGAGACTTAACATCCAAACAGACATGAGTAGGCCAGTGTAGAGAATAGGCAGGATGGTGGTGATGTGGGGAAGAAAACGAGGAGATCTTTACTAGATTTGGGGAGGGAAAGAGAACATTGATACAAGTTTTGCTTGGTGTGTGTCGAGAGAGAGAGAGAGAGAGAGAGAGTATATATATATATATATATATATATATATATATATATATATATATATATATATATATATATATATATATATATATATATATATATATATATATATATATGACAGTGACTCAGGTTTAACTTAAGAAGTGGGTGTTTACAGTTTCTACTATATTATTATATACTATTTAGTCCTGGCCATGACTGGCTTGCTCACAAGGTACAGATGTTTTGATAATTATGCATGGATCTTGTGTCTTATGAAGTTTGTGCAAGCACTTGAGTTGTGGCAGAAGTCACATTCAGCACATACTACATACTTACAGGCTTGCAACTGTTGGCCCCTAAGTCACAGCAGCTTTTAGCCAGTATGGAGACTGTTGTTTTATCACTCCAACAAGCGCTGCCTAGTCCTCAGACTTTTAAGGTAATTTTATTATTATTATTTTTATTATTATTTTTATTATTATTATTATTATTATTATTATTATTATTATTATTATTATTATTATTATTATTATTATTATTATTATTATTATTATTATTATTATTATTATTATTATTATTATTATTATTATTATTATTATTATTATTATTATTATTATTATTATTATTATTATTATTATTATTACTGTTGTATGCCACCAGAATATCTTGTATTTCTCTAAGGCTTCCCAACCCAGCCTCATCTCCAGGAGACGACAATGACTATTTTTTCACAGCACTGAGTTGATGACGAGTACTATAATCATATCATATGGTTGTATTTGTCATCAGCCTTGTCCTGTGGTGGCTCTTGGTGCCCTGATAAGGGTCTTGAGTCAGACCCTTTGAGAGTAACATCTCTCCCCTCCCCCCCCCTCCTCTGATGAATCCATACTCTCCATTTGCTTTGACCATCTTATTATAATCTACTGCTCTATCCTCCCTAGTAGTGTATCATCCTTCCCTACATTTCTGTGTCTTTTCAATACATCACTGTCTCTTTTCTTTTACTTTACCTTCTGACCATAGTGCCATTTGGCCTCTGATGCCTGGCACGTTTTATTCCCCATGATCTCAGTCACTCACCTCCACATTCTTGCATCATGCACCCCTTCACCTGGGCATTTTCAATATCAGTAGGATTAGAAATCTAGTTTCCTTGTGTTTTGGCACATATTCCTCTTATTTGATCCTCTTGTTGACTGGGTGGCTCACCTTGGTAAAATATTGTAGTATTTTTTATATCTAATATTTTAGATCATATAAATCAGATGAGAAGACACTGTGGAAGGAATAAGGCATTCAAATAAAAAGTAAATAAAAAATGAACACTTTATTTACAAAGTTGCTTAAGACACACAACTCACATATCCTCCACTTGTGCTCAGAGGGAGCACCTACTTACACCTGGCTGAGGGGAGAGGTTAATAAATAGTTGGAAGTAGAGAAGGGACACCTATTCAGCACATCACTCTTGGGTAACATTGTGCCATAAGAAGGTGGTTTGCGAAGGTCAGGGCACACTCACACCCACCCTTATGTAGCCTGTCAGGCTGATAGTTGGGAGATAATTAGAGTGAATATACATTCGTCAAAATAAGAAAAAAAAGCCCTTATACCTCTTTGGCCGTGAGATGTGTTCCGAGTTTTTCAATGGAATTACTCTTTGCTCTTTTTTTTATCTTTAACGTACACACTGCAGTCAGGCTACAAAAGTTTGTCAGTGTGTAATGTAGTTCACACTAGAGTCAGGCTGCAGCAGTGTAGTGGATGTCTGGAGGAGCCTCACCCATTGTGTCATGAACCAAGCTTTGAAATGATGGACCCTTTTGCTCAGAGCAGAGCTTATATAAACTAAACACATAATAGAAATGAAAAAGTCCAATAAATCCATTTCCCCTTCTTTTTCCCCTTACACCTTCCTTTGTCTAGGATATGCAAATTCATTTCATAGACAGAAAAAGGACAAAGCACAAACTCTGATTATGTTGTCCATCACAAAAGCATGTTACAGGAGATAGAGAGCAGCATGTGGCAGAGAGAAGATAGCAAACTTTCAGTTTGCTGATGCATTTTCATTGATAAATAAAGCTGTAATCTAACTGTTTTTTGCTTTGGTAACACTAAGGCTTCTGATGTGGTATCCAGTCATTGCAACATAATGTACATTATGTAATTTTAAAGTCATAGGTGTACACAGAGTTCCTCAGTGGAGGGTGTTATGCGTATCAAACGCAGAGTCTTTTATGTCCGGGTTCAGCAATATCTGCAGCATTAATTTAATTAATTGCACCAAAGAATGTTGCTTATATATTGGGAGACTGAATAAGGAAGAGCTTGCATACAGTGCATCAACAACTAGCACAGAAAGATTTGTAAAGTCAGGAAATCTTCAAGCAATTATTGATAAATGATTTCTACTGGAGATTATCCCTTGATCTCTGCTCCCTCAGAGAGCTGGATCTTGAGAGTACTTCAGCCATTCCCACCAGACAAAGTGAACGATACAAAAGCCATAAAGTAACAACAAAGAAACCGCACCTTGACAGCAGTCGGTGCGGGTGACTGTCCAACAGAGGGTGGAGGGCTTTGCACGCTTGTGTACACAAGCCTCAGAGCAGCCTCCTGCCCTCTGTTGACCAAATGATATGTGACTTCCTTGGTTGGTCACTGTACTGCCAATGAGAATGGAAGAGAAAGAGAAGTCAAAGGGATCTAGTTCATAGGAATGATAAGGTCTGACCACACGCTGGACTCTACTCATGATTGCCACCCTGTATCCTCCTGCAGAGAACTCTAGAGCACGTTAGCTGATCTATGGGCATTGCTGGGGCCTCACACACCACACCCCATCTCCCTTGTTCAAGGGAAACATTACCCATGTCTTGTCACCAGAAAAATCTTTGCCCAAATCTGACACCTCAGCCTGCCAGGCAGATGAGCAGATTACTTGTCCATTGCACCATGTGTGTGTTTGTCTATATACATATTTATCTACATTTATTAATGCTTTGAAATAATAAATAAATTATATTCAAGTTTCTATGATGAGTAACGAGTTTTGAGTGTTTCACAAACTTTTGTAAGTTGCTTGTCAAACTTCACATGCAATATCACCCATGTGGAGCCTGCGAAGGGCAGCACAGTCCTCGTGCTGTCTGGATTATGAGAAATCGTCTGCACCAGACATTTCATATTTATAAAGCCTGTAAATTTTTCATATTTTGTGTATCCTTTGATGGGCAGTAAAGCAACATTAAAAAATATGGAATGAATTGAAGTTAAAAAAGTTTAGGCTAAGATTGATTATATTAATATGTTGATATCTCTGACTTGATCAACTGCTCTAATGTTGTCATATATGTATTCTACTAACCTTCAAACCTCCCAGAAATCAATAGGAAAGAGTGTCGAGATCAAAACAACTACGAAAATAGGCTTGAAATGTGTGTGGGAACTTGCGCAGCCGTTGGTGGCAAAGCCCATAAGTAGGCTGGTTAGATACGTTAGGTTAGATTAAGTCAGGTCGTTAGGTTAGGTTCGGTCAGGTCAAGTCAGGCTGGGTAAGGTTAAGTTGGGTCGGGTTAGGTTAGGGTTAGATTAAGTTTGATTGGATTTGTGTAGTTCATTATTTTACGATAGTAAAATGTGTGATATGCTTCGCTCTGCGCCATTGTCGTCACTAGCGGCGGAGGTTACGTCAGTGAGGCACAGGTTGTCACTGTCCGCGACCGCGCGGGTTCCCCTCACACATAAATATGGTTATTTCACAGTCTCTTTGATCTCAACACTCTTCTCTGTTGATTTCCGGAAGGTGTGAAGGTTAATAAAATACATATATGATAACAGAGGAGCAGTTGGTTAAGGGGGAATATCAAAGTTTATTCACTGAAGAATATGAAAGTGTGAACCAAAAAGTATTAAAGGGATGGAACAGCTGGAAACATTTTCTGGGTAAAAGCGTTGTGCAGGGTAAGCCCAGGCTGGCAGGCGGTGCAGGCAGAGCGAGGCAGCAGTGACGGGGAGCGCAAAGAAAGGGCGACAGATCATGGGGTGGGAAGAAGTGAGTTAGTGGCAGAAGTAACAGCAGCAGCCAGGTAACATTGATAATAAATAACTTAATAAGGCCTGGTGACAATGAACAAATAAAAATCAACAGGAGGCAGATTGAGTCATTAAGAGCGAAGGGCCGGCCACCCAACCCCTGGGACTGGCTAGTGGCTACTACGCTATACAGAACGGTCCTAGAGGAGTACACAAGGGCGGGGTGTAGTGTTTGCTACCCAAGTTTAACCCTAACGAGATAAAGGAGAGCGAAAAAATAGTAATGGTAGTTAAAGCATTCGTAACTTGAGATTTTTGTCCCAGATTTGTACATTTGTATAAAAATATATATAGCACTCAAAGAAAAAAGCTTTCTCTGTATTAACTTGGCACCGCCTAGCACCGTGCGGGAGGCAGCGGCTCCCTGGCCCCGGCGGGCGCCACCTCGCGCCCCGCCTCCCGCCGCGCACGCCCCTTCCGCGAGCAGCGCCCGTGGACTTCTGTCGCACTTGTAGACCACTCCTGATTACCCGATATCCGATAAGCATATACATATGCATGTATATATATATATATATATATATATATATATATATATATATATATATATATATATATATATATATATATATATATATCGTGCGCCACCTTTGACTGTCACGATGGATCGTGACGATTTGTTGAGTTTGTGGCAGCGGCTGGTGACGGCTCCGTGGCGGTGGTGCACCGCTGCCTCGAGGTGTGGCTGTGTTCAGAACCAGTAGAGGTCCTTGGCCCCGTCTTGAGGTACTCCCGTCTCCAGTCCTGTGTGACATGGTGTGTACATTATTATTCAAGCTCAGGACGGGGGTGACAAGAAGGAAGTCATGGATTTGGCCATCATTTGGGACACAACTTGTGATGAGATGTATTCATTCATTCATTTATTCATTTACTTTTTAGGCAGTAATAGCGTGCAATGAGAAGGGTTCTTGACGGTGAATGGCTCGTGCTCTCAGCCGAAACCAGTCACTGCTGCTTTTTTGTT
Organism: Eriocheir sinensis; assembly: GCF_024679095.1. Classification (NCBI taxonomy): domain Eukaryota; kingdom Metazoa; phylum Arthropoda; class Malacostraca; order Decapoda; family Varunidae; genus Eriocheir; species Eriocheir sinensis. The sequence goes on from NC_066520.1 coordinate 16,612,584, forward strand.
CAGTATTACTTTAGATCAAGAACAGTGAAAAGACTAACACATGAGAAAATTAATTTCGAAAGAAAACAAGATGGCAAAAAAACGTTTAGTTTTCTAACAAAAAATGGGATGCTTTAGTTGTTTGTAAACTTTGCAATTAAAATTTTGAAACCCTACATTAGATTTTTATCAGAGGCATGATACAAAAAAAAAAAAAAGATTGGATCTCTCTCTCTCTCTCTCTCTCTCTCTCTCTCTCTCTCTCTCTCTCTCTCTCTCTCTCTCTCTCTCTCTCTCTCACACACACACACACACACTCACCCGCCACGCCGGGGTAGTGGGGGGCAGCGGGGTAGTTGGAGTCGAGGCCGTGGGTGAACTCCGGCCCGGGGAAGTGGTCGTGGTAGCGGGCACCCCACCCCTCCGGCTTGCCCATGCCCATCTGGAGGGAGAGAATGGGAATGACAGAGTGACTTTAGCACGGAACCGTTCTATTACCATTTTGCTCTAATTTCTTTTTCACATTATTAGCATCTTTCGCCCTTAGATTTTGGACAGTGAGCAAATTGGGTAATCTAACCATTCCCTATTTACTTGATTGTGGCGCAGTAATGGAACCTAATATGGGGTAGCTGTATACATAAGCGCCGTTGAGATATGTGTTGCTGTTTAACCTTAACTTGACTCATGGGATGCTAGGCTTTGTAGTACACGAATACCGGGGTGAGGAGATCAGAAAATATTAAAGTCAGTATTCTCAGACACCTCCGCCTCTCACATCAACTATTTCCAAGGGCCGAAAATGAGACCGATCGGGTTTTAATGAGTGTTCTTTTACGTTCATGGTACAAAAGAATGGCCACACTACCACCAGGGTCATAAAACTACACATGGAAATACCCAGAAATCCTACGAAAGCCTTGTCAGATGTATGTGCTTGGGTGCCGAAATGTTCAAGAATATGACACTAAGAAATACCAGGTTGAGGAGTCTCTCTGTCATTACCTGCGAGCCGACGGGGGTGACACCTGGGAGACGGGGCAGGTGGTGGGGCTGGAGGGACAGGGAAGGGTACTGGTGGTGGTGGTGGTGGTAGGCCCGTGAGGATGATGGCACGCTGGACATGGCCGCTTGGTACATGTCATGGGCCATACTGCGGTGACCGTATGCCTGTGGAGAGGAGAGAGAGGATGGTGATACGTGTGGTGGTGGTGATGATGATGGTGGTGGTGGTGATTTGTTTTCAGTAAAGGGGACATATTGGTACCTGGGTTAATGTTGTGGAGTCCTTTGGCTGATTTTCGAAATATATTAGTCTTTATCTGTAATTAAGTAGATGATTTGTCCTTTTTTAACCCGTTTTTCAAGACGTGTTTAGTTGGCTCTCTTGATTTTTTAGAGACCACGTTTTACGACCAAGTTTGTAATATGTCAAACTAACTACACAAATCCAACTGTTCTAGTTAACTCTGTCTCAAAAATGTAACCAAAAAGCTAATTCCGTCCTAAGATTGGAATAAAAAAGTCAAACCAGCCACTTCGATGTTGATGCTAGCAATAATACCTGCGAGGAGAGGGAATAGGCAGCCCAGGGGTCGTGTGCTGACGCCTGCAGGGGGTGAGGGAGGCCGCCGGGGTGGTAAGGGTCGTACAGCTCCCCAGGCGACGACCCAAGTTGCCCCGCCAGGCTCGGAGGTCTTGACGATGAGGAGGACGAGGAGGAGGACGACGAGGACGGTGCCTGGTAGTGGCTATTCCAGAACGATGGAGGAAAGTTTCTCGCCGTCATTGGGGACGAGGCTGAAAGGGTGAGAAAGTTACTGGTGTTATCAAACCTTCAAGTTCTTGTTACGACTATTTTTTAAGACCAGAGGGGAGCTACGTAGGCTCGTCATGCGTGATTTTCCTGTTCATATCGCGGAAGCCTTGCAAAACCTTCAAGTTCTTGTTACGACTATTTTTTAAGACCAGAGGGGAGCTACGTAGGCTTGTCATGCGTGATTTTCCTGTTCATATCGCGGAAGCCTTGCAAAACTACCCCCGGGATCATGAAACCACCAAAGTAAACCTCAACAACTCCCGCGTGATCCTTTTGTAAATAGATGTGCTAAGGTTCCGAATCCTTGTTAGAGCAGTGAGTTGTGTGCCTGGGTCCATATATTCTTAAACGTATCGGGCTCCCATTACGAGTATTTCCCAAAACTACCGAAAAGATTAATCTGGTTTGTATAGATGTTATTTTTTCCATTCAAGATGCAGAAGCTGTGTAAAACCATCACCAGCATCACAAAACAGTCCATGGTAATCCCAAGAACTTCACCGAGAGGCTTTTCAAACAGGCATGACAGTGGTGACGATACATTAGAGAATACAAGTCTTATAAATGTTTCCCTAGACCAGCTTCCTTTGCTGTAAATATAACAAAACAAAAATCAGTTTCCATTTTCCTTCCACTCCTCTCTCTTTCTTCCCTCCCTCCCTCCCCTCCCTCCTTCCTTCCACACAGTTCCCTCCTTTCTCGCCTGATTTATTTGCGCCAGATGGAGAGCCTTCCTCCTCCCCTCCCTCTTTCCCTATTACGGCCACCTGAAGGAAGAGGAAAAGGGAGAGAGAGGGAGGGAGGGAGGAAAGGGAGAGAGGAGACCGGGTGAGCCACGAACTTAAGTGATTTGGAGATGGGGGGAAAGGGAAACAAAAGGAAGAGTGAAATGGAGATAAAAGGAGGAGCGTGAGGAGGAGGAGGAGGAGGAGGAGAGGAAAAGGGTGTTGAAGGAGAGGAGAGTTATTGGGGTTGACTTCAGCGGCGGCGGTGATGGTGGTGTGGCAGTGATAATATAGGCACTGGTGATGGTGATGGTAGTGACTATAGATATGGAGATGATGGTGATAATGGTGATGATGATGATGATGGTTGTGATGGTGGTTATGGTGCACTTTTTTTTTTTTTTTCATATCCTACCTACTCCATACCAACACACACACACACACACACACACACACACACACACACACACACACACACACACACACACACACACACACACACACACAATTGCTCGTAATGTGGTATGGCGGGGTATGCTTCAGTGGTTTTACGAGTTGTGGTGAATACGAGTGTTGCCGAAATATGTTCACAAAAAAGTTAGGACTTGTCGCTTTGTCTAACCGGCCCTAGCATTCCTGACACACACACACACACACACACACACACACACACACACACACACACACACACACACACACGCCGGACATATAACTAATCAAGAAAAGAAATACATGCTAAGGAGACTCGTTATCAGTACTATTTTATTTTATTTTATGTTGTGTTTTTGTTATTGTTATCGTTATTATTATGTCTGTTTATCTATCTATCTATCTTCTCTCTCTCTCTCTCTCTCTCTCTCTCTCTCTCTCTCTCTCTCTCTCTCTCTCTCTCTCTCTCTCTCTCTCTCTCTCTCTCTCTCTCTCTCTCTCTCTCTCTCTCTCTCTCTCTCTCTCATTAATTTTCTCCTTCATTTTCCTCGTAGCATTTTATATCGTGTTATTTTCTTATCTTTTTCCATAAGGTGATTTTTTTTTTTTTTAGATTTTTTGTTGATTTTCCTTTCCTCTTTCGTTCTCCAATTGTTTTCTTCTCTTTGTTATTTGTGATATTCTTGATGGTTACCCTTAATTAATGTCTAGTTTTCCTTCTCGTGGTTACTGGATTTTTCCTCCATAACGTATCATATTTAAAGTCGCCAATCAACTCTTTATTCTTTTACTAATCTATTTTTTTTTATTTATTTATCCAGGCTGGCATTTGGGATCACTTTATTTTGATTCCCTTTTTTCTTTCATTTCAGCTGTCATTCGTTTTTTCTAACTTCAGTCTAACTCAAACAATAATTTTTGCCATAATTGCGTCATACCCCTCTTTTTTCCCCTTAACTATTTCCCTTTTTTTTTCGATTTTGCATTCCACTTGAGTCCACGATACCCTGATTTCCTCTTTTTCCTTCTCATTGTAGCTGCCACACACGTTAGCTCTCATTTCCCTTCTCCTCTCGGTCCAATTCAGGTGATCACTCTTTCCTTGACATCTTTTCCTCCCAGTCGTATCCTCGGGGTTGCGTGTCACCCTCTCTCGCCCTGGGCTGGTCTGCTGGGTCGCCTCGCAGGGTAGGGGGCATCGGGTGTGTTGGTACGCCTGGCTTTCATTTTTATTACCCATTGTGTGCTCGTTCTTCACTCACTCCCAAGGCAGGTTCCTCCGTGTCAGGGCTTTCTAACCTGGGTCACTTCGGGTCATTCTCCGTCACACTGTATCCCTTTTTAGAGCTACTTGTCTCTCTCTTTGCCACTGGGTCACTTTTGGTCATTCTTCGCTATGGTACGGTAATTTTACTACAATGATATTCTTCTACTGTATCTCCTGGTCTATGTGTCACTTCGGGTCATTCTTTGTCACATTGGATCCCTCGGAGTACTAAGCGATCTAAGACTACATACAGAGAATTGACTGCCGAGGTAACGTTGTCCCTATAATTGATTCCTTAAAACTATCCAATCTCAATCTGTTTACCGTTTCTCCCATTTCTTTTCGGTTTGACTCCTCTTCGTCTCTCTCTACTTCTTCCTTTCTATTTCATTATTCCTCTTATTGTCAGTTCTCGAATCTCCTTTTTTTCTCATTATGTCTTCCGAGATTCCATGTTACCTCTTTCCTTCTTGTATCTTTTTCAACTTTTTTAATCCTTCTTACGTCTCCTCTGCCCCCTGATATCCTTTTCCTTTTGTTTCCTCCTCTTTACCCTGGCTATCAACGGTGAGCTTTAACAACGCTTTCACCTCCGTCTTTTCTCCTTTCTTTCTCCTCAGACCATCAATACACTTTAATTCCCTTTCACGACATCCCCTTGACCTTTAGCCTATTCCTACCCTCGTGTTGTCCTTTGCTCTCCTTTTCTCTCCTCATTACATCCTTTCCGCTACTGTTACAGCCTTCCATCACTCCTTTTCTTCCCTCATTTTATCGGTTCTCTCCATTTTAACTTTACTCCTTTTCCTCTCCTTCTCTCTCCATCTCTTCTTTCTTCTGTCTTCGTGTCTCATCCTCACCCGATACTGTTTTCCTCTTCTTTCCTCTTTTCTTTCCCATCTTCGTTTTGTCTTCAGGCTTATGCAGTTCTTCCTCTTTCCCATGACCTCCAAAATTTATGCTTCCTTTCCTTCTTCTTTTCTCAGGTTCACTTCTCCTCCTCCTCCTCCTCGTCGTCGTCCTCCTCCTCCTCCTTGGCCACCGCTAGCACGCGTAGAAGGTTTAAAAAATGAGGAACTCTTAATCATCTCATGCCACGTCTTATCCTCCCATCACATAATCCTCGTCCACTTTCCCTTCGTCTTCGCCTCTCTCACTTCCATCTCCAAGCTTCTTCCTCTTTCTCCTCCTCCTCCTGTGTTCGTTTCTCCTCGCTCTTATTAACAAACCTTCCTCTTCCCTCCCCTTGTCTCTCATTCTCCTGTTTTTCATTCCTGTATCTGTCTTGTCATAATCCAGTTTCTCTTTCTTCTTTTTCTTCCTTCTTCTCTTCCTCCTCTTTTATCTTTTCTTTGCTTGTCTTCCACTCTTTTCTCAGATCTTCTTTTCTCCACCCCTCCTCCTCTTTCTACTCCTCTTCGTCTCCTCTTTGTTACTTGTTTTCTTTTTTTTCCAATCCTCTTTCTCTCCACTCCTCCTCCTCCTTCTACTCCTCTCCCTTCTCCAATTCTTCCTCGCCATCCTCCTCTTTCTCCTCCTTTTCGTCTCCACTTTACCACTTGTCTCCTCTCTTACCAGACCTCCGCCTCCTCCTCCTCCTCCTCCTCCTTTTCGTCTCCCTCTTCTCTTTTCCGGGACCATCTTCTCCCATCCCTTCTTCCTCGCCCTCCTCCTCCCCTTCTCCCTCTCCTCCCCCTTCACCAGTATAACATTCCGCGGTGTCCGGAGGCAGTGTTACCAGCCCGGGCCATCACTGGGGGCCGCTTGACGTTATTAGCCCAGATATTGAGATTAAGAGTTGGCAGTCTTGGCCGCGAGGGAAGACAATGGTAGGGAATGGAAGGGAAGAGATGCTACACAGAAAGCTCTCCTTCTCTTCCTCTCTCTCTTGTTTTTTCTCTCTCTCTCTCTCTGCTTGTTGTTTCTCGATTTCCGTCTTTGTCTTTAGTTCTTTTGTTTCTTCTCTCTGCTTGTTGTTTTTCTTGGTCTTTTTGTCTTTTTTGTCTTCTTGTGTCTCTGTGTCTTTGTCTGTCTTCGTGTCTCTTTTATCTCTGTTTGAATGTCTGTCTTTCTCTGTTTTTTTTTTCTTTTCTTCCTCTCTCTTTATGTTGTCGGCATTGGTATTTCATTCTTCTGCTCTTCCTCTTACTTCCATTAACTGTTCTCCTGCTCTTCTTCTTCTTCCTCCTCCTCCTCCTCCTCGTCTTCCTCCTCCTCGTTATTTTCGTTCCTCACCCATCGACTTCTTTATTTTCATCCTTGTCCAATAATTAAATTCTCCTAGTCTCCTTCTCTTCCACTTCTTCCTTCTTCACCTCCTCCTCCTCCTCCTCCTCCTCCTCCTCTCGTCCTCCATAACTCCACTTATTTTTTTTGTCTCCTGGAATACGTGCATGCATTTTCTTCAGCTCCTCCTCCTCCTCCTCCTCCTCTTCCTCCTCCTCCTCCTCCTCAGCTTCCCGTTGCCTCCAGCTCAGGTCACTACAGTTTATCATTGAACATAAATAACGATTCACAAGCTCATTATGGTTAGAATACTCTGTTATTTTCCTTTATTTTCTTCTTGTTTTTACTCTTTTATTTTGGTTATTTTCTCTTTTTTTTGTCGTCTTTGTTCATTCCTCTCTTTAGTATTTCGTCTCGTTTCCTTTCTTTTATTTTATTTTCTGTTTTGTACCGTAACTTTTTTTTTATTAGTGTTATTATTTGCATTTCCAGTTTATTATTTTTCGCCTCGTTTTCTTATTTTTCGTTTTTTCCCTTTTATTTTTCATTGTCTTCTTCATTATTTATTTTGCATCATCAACTTTTATCTCGTTCATATTTGCGTTTCTAGTTTATTTTCTCTGGCGTCTCGTTTTCTTCTTCTTTTCTCCCCAGTTTCTTTTTTGTCTTCTTTCTTTTTTTTACTTTTTCTTTTTTTAGTACCTTGTCGTTTCGCTCATAATTCAACGTATTCCAACCCTCTCGTTATGTCGTAAGTTCTCTTCTTGTTTTCGTCCTTGTTTTATCGCTCCTCCCCCTCCTCCTCTACCTCCTCCTCCTCCTCTTCCTCCTCCTCCTCCTCCTCCTCATTACTATTTATTACACGAGTTCTCCATTAATTTGTTGACCTTAGTGGAGGTGAGACGTTTGTCCTTGGCAGGTGAAGGTATTTGCTCCGCTTTACCTGCCTAACCGAACACCTGTTGGCTCATTAAGGGGAAAGGTAAGGAGTGCAGGTGAGGGGGTGGGAGCTGAGGTGATGATGGGAAGGAGGTGCAAGAGAGAGGGAAGGTGATGGGGATGAGGGTGAGGGAAACATGTGTGTGTGTGTGTGTGTGTGTGTGTGTGTGTGTGTGTGTGTGTGTGTGCAGATGTAGATGAACAGCTGCACATCAGGCAAACGATCTCATTCAGAAAAACACACACACACACACACACACACACACATACACTGTAAAAAAAAAAAAAGAGAGAGAGAGAGAGAGAGAGAGAGAGAGAGAGAGAGAGAGAGAGAGAGAACATGATAGACAAGATAAAACGAACACACGACAAATTTCACACAAACAGACAGACACGGACGGACAGAACACGCCCTTGGCAAACACACACACACACACACACACACACACACACACACACACGCACACACACACACACACACACACACACACACACCACCTCTGGATCTCCCGACATATGGCTGACGACACCAAGGGAAAAATGATCCTGGTTCACGCCTCAGTGATCTCCAGGTATAAATATATATAAATACATTCTCTCTCTCTCTCTCTCTCTCTCTCTCTCTCTCTCTCTCTCTCTCTCTCTCTCTCTCTCTCTCTCTCTCTCTCTCGATCTGAGAGAGAGAGAGAGAGAGGTTCAAAGTGGCCACAACGCTTAGCTGAACGTGAGAATATTTTTCTCTCTCTCTCTCTCTCTCTCTCTCTCTCTCTCTCTCTCTCTCTCTCTCTCTCTCTCTCTCTCTCTCTCTCTCTCTCTCTCTCCCTCCCCTCCCGCTTCCCTCCTTTCTTCCCTCCCTCCCTCCTTTCCTCCTCTCCTCCTGACACTATGAATCCCTTTCTCACGTGTTCTCTCTCTCTCTCTCTCTCTCTCTCTCTCTCTCTCTCTCTCTCTCTCTCTCTCTCTCTCTCTCTGAAATGTCTTTGTTTTGCTTGATTTTGATTATGAAAGAGGTTGTTTTTCCTTAATTTCCTAGTTTTTTTATTATTTTTATTTACGTACTCTGCCTATTTTTTTATTTTTTTTTACATGACCTCTTCCTCGTTATTCTGATATCGTTCGTCATTTTTTTGTCGTTTTTTTTTATCTCTCTGAGTTCGGATATCACCTAAACTTTACATCTCTTATTATTTCTTTTTATCCTTACGAGTTTTGTTTTAGTTTATCTCCAATTCTTCTGCTTTTCCTCCTTCTTCTTCTTCTTCTTGTTTGTGTTGCTGTTGTTGCTCCTGTTTTTTTTTTAATTCTTGTCAATTTTGTATTAGTATCACCACGATCAAATTATGTACTACAGAAACCATAACACCAACCCTCCTTTAAATCCATTTCCACGCATATCAATTCGCCAAAAGGACCAATACTCGATTTTGCAAACATTCATAACGGTACGTCTTTGATTTTGTCTCTTGCATTTTGTTTCGGGACTGGAAGGTGGGGAGGAGACGGGTTGGGCAGATGTAAGGGGGGTAGGTGGGGAGGAAAGTGAGGAGGTGTGCGTGATGGCGGGCGGGGAGGTGGGTGGGTGGGTGGGTGGGGAGGAGAACTGGGGAGCGGGCGGGAAGACGGGCGGACGGGCTGGAAAGATGGCAGGGACGTGGGCATGAAGGAGACGGAGATAGACAGATAAAGAGAGAGGGAGAGCGAGAGGGAGAGAGCTAATGGCTAAGGGTCCTTTCTACTTGGTTTTCTATCTCCTTTTCTTCATATCTTTCCTTTTCTAACTTCTATTTTTACTCTCACACTTTGTCTTTCCCTCTTTTTTGCTCATCTTCAACTTCCTAATGTTCATCTCCTTCGTTTTCTTGCATCCTCTCGTCTTCGTCCCTGTCTTTCCTCTGGTGGGGTCACTAATGTAAATCTCTCTGACTAACCCAACGCAATCTTCCCTCGGCGATGCTCTTTAGTATGGGCGTGATAAGGGAAGCGTTTAGTCCTATAAGAATTAACACGTGCTTGCTTACTGCTTGGGGCGCCTTCGTTTCCTTTTGTGACACTCAGGAGCGAAGAAAAGTAGAAAAAAAGAAGACAGAGGTTAAGGGTTTGTGGTTTTATTTGATTTTCTAAGCAATGCAAAAGAAAATAAAGTCCAAAATATAAGACGGACATATCTATTTTTTTTTTGTGTGTGTGCGTGTGTATGTGTGTGTGTGTGTGTACGAACAAGGTCCGTTCCTATGCTGCAAGTTTGCGTACATATATAGCCATGTGCGTGTGCGTGTGTGTGCGTGTGCGTGTGCGTTTTCTCCTAACATCAATATGCAAGCTGTGTGTACCTATGTTCCGTGTACCGTGTAGCTCAGGTGTACCGTGGGGGGGAGGAGGAGAAGGTGGAGGAGAAGGAGGGAAAGGGTACGACGGGAGGGGAGGAGGAGGAAGGAATGGTAGGGAGGGGGGTGGAGGGTGGAGGGGGGGAGAGTCATTACCCAGAACACTGCAAAAACCAGCCTCCACACAATTAGCAGAGAACGAGTAGGAATCTGATCTTCTCTACTTCTCTGCTCTTGCCTCCTCCTCCTCCTCCTCCTTCTTCTTGTTCTTCTTCTTTCATTTTCTTCTTCTCCTCCTTTTTATCTCCTTGGTTTCCGTCAACTTGTCTTCTGATCTTCTCTTTCTTCTCTGCTATCTCCTCCTCCTCCTCCTCCTTGTTCTTCTTCTCTCTCTCTCTTCTACTTCTCCTTTTCATCTTCTTGGTTTCCATGTTCTTCTCTCTCCTGCCTACTTCTTTCTTTTTCTCTCCTTTTTTTCATATCTTTCCTTTTTTTATCTTCTCTTTTTACTCTCATATTTCATTTTTCCCTCCTTATTCTCATCTTCAACTTTCTATTCTTCCTCTTTTTCTCCTTCTTCTTGGTCTTTCTCATTTTCATCCTTGTCTTCGTTCTTCTCTTTATTCTCTCCTGTGTCCATCTCTTCGTTACTCAAATTTCCCTTCTAGTGTCATCCTCATTTACCATCTTGTTCTTTTCACGTCTTTTTTCATCTTGTCTCTCTCGCCTCGGTATTCCGTCTTTCCTTTTCTTCTTTTCCTTTACCATTCACGTCCATCCCTCCTTCTGTTCCTTCAATCTCTTTTCATCCTCTACCTGACCTTTCTTTCCTCTCCGCCTCGCTACCTTCGTCTACCTTCGTCTTTCTCCACCTTGTATGTACACTCATGCCCGTCTTTCCTTCTTCTACTTCTCCTCTCTCTTCTCATCCTCTACCTCAACTTTCCTTCCTCTCCGCCTCGTTACCTTCATCTCCCTCCCCTACTCCTTCTCGTCCCTCCCAACCAGCATCACCGTAAGCACCTCAAGAGTCAATGTTCTTCCGTCGCTCCAAAACACTCATTTCTTAGTACGTGTCGACCTGCGCTTCCTTGCCACTTCTTCGCGGCTTTGTTTTCTTCCATGTCCACCTTGCCTGCTAGTTTTTCCACGGATTTCTTTCCTTCTCGGGGTGTGGCTCTTCCTCCCAGCATCACTTTTATCACTTTATATATTTTGTGCCTCGCCTCCAGCGCCTACTACCCGCTGTACTTATATCATTACGCCTGCCCCTGTTGTTGTTGTTAGTGTTTTTGTTTTTGTTGATGGTATTTTTTTGTGTTGGTATTAGTTTCACTGTTGCTGCTGCGGCTTCTACTTTTTTTTCTCTTTTTTTTTGTCGTCACTTCCGTTACTACTACTACTACTACTACTACTACTGCTACTACTACTACTACTACTACTATTATTATTACTGGTACCACGTAATTATTCTACGTTACATAATTATCAGTATACAAAATTTACTCATGTCTTTTTTTTCTAATCTTAGTCGCGTTCCTATTTTTCTCTTCTGTGGATCTCGTTAATTTATTACTCTTTCTTCTTTTTCTCTTTTCCTCTCTTCTCTTCTCTTCTCTCCTCTTCCCTTCTCTTCTCTTGTCTTGTCTTGTCTTCTCTTCTCTTTTCTTCTTTTCTTTTCTCTTCTCTCCTCTTCTCTTTTCTTCTCTACATTTCCCTTCCCTTCTCTTCTCTTCTCTTCTCTTCTCTTCTCTTTTCTTCTCTTCTCTACATTTCCCTTCCCTTCTCTTCATCTCTCTTCTCTTCTCTTCTCTTCTCTTCTCTTCTCTCTTCTCATCTGCGTGCTGGGTATCTTGGAGGTGCCTACGGGCGTGTTGGGTGACTGCCTTTCAAGTTATTTAGTCACCTCGGCTATTATTATTATTATTATTATTATTATTATTATTATTATTATTATTATTATTATTATTATTATTATCGTCATTGTCACTTGCTCATCGTGTTGTAGTTGCCGTTGTTGTGTTTTGTTTGTTATCGCCTTTTTTGTGTATTGATTCTATTTTCTATCTCTTCTTCCTTCATTAAATAAGTATGGACTGCAATGGAGGTTTGGGAGGGAATGTTGAAGGGGAAGGAAGTGGGGGTAAGGGAGGAAGGAGGGCGGAAGGAAAGAAAAAGTATATTGAATCCCCTTTTTCTGTTTCATTTCACTAACAAAAAAGTAGAAAGTGTACTAAAGGGTATTGATGGAAGGCTGAAGGGTAAGGAAGTGGAGGGAAGTCTATGTAGGTGGGGGAAGGGAGGAAGGAGGGCGGGAGGGACAACGAAGTATACCGAGTCCCCTTCCTGTCTCCTTTTCCTTAACAAATAAATCTAGAGTGTATTTGAGGGTTTGGGATGGAAGGTGAGAGGGGAAGGAAGTGGAAGGAAAGTCTATGTGGGTGGGGGAAGGGAGGAAGGAGGGCGGGCTGGACGACGAAGTGTTGGGGAGGGAGGCGGGTGGCGGGCGAGGGGCAGAGGCAGAGAAGTCGCGGTCTGATTCCTCGTTCATGGCAGGAGGTGGCGGGTTGATGGAGTGGAACACGGTGGGGCCTCCGGAGCTTAAGCACACACACACACACACACACACACACACAGGTCCCGACACGATTGTTTAGCTCGCCGACAGAAAGAAGTAAGCCGTATCACTTCACGAACAAGCGCACTTTAGCCTTGTTCAGAAGTCGTTTATGATAGGCCACTCTGCATATTGAGGGGGTGTGAAATATTATACGTGTGTCAAACTGTCAAACTACCCGCCACCAACCAGCGCCACCTGTTGGGCTGATTACGATTTGCAGGTTATGTTTGCCATCTGAGACCCGCTTCCATTACGCCGCTAAATTGTACCTCCTTTGTTTGTTTTGATATTAATGGAAAGATTCAATACAATGAGACTATATAAATGAGCAATATTTGTCATTGTCATTAATTTTGTGGGGTTGCTGAGAGTCCCGCATGATGGCAGCACCAGTGTACCACCTTTCTTAGATGTGCGATGATCATTTTAAAATACGATATTTAGGACACTTTTGGGAACGTTGATTTATCCTTTCCACTCGCAAAAACAACAACAATAATTAACGGTTGGAACAATATGCATAAATGAATATAGTTATTTGTGGTGGTGCGACAGTTTTGGGGTTGAAACCGGCAAATACAATGTGCCGAGTACGACAATCTAGTGAGGGTGTACTGCTTGTCTTGTCCTTATCAGCTCAGTTCAAATTATAACAGTCAACATGGCGGCCGGATGTGTTCGTGTTTGACCATCGGGTGTGTGAGTGCGTTTCTCAGTGCTGCGGAACTATACACAGCTTGCCATGGTGCCTGCTACTCTACATAACACACGACGAGCCCAACGAGCCACCCTGGATACTGAAAAATAGGTAAGACGGCCATATATCCGCCTCCACCCCACTGCATCTCTCCCCCACCCACCCTCAGCCACTCCGACACGGGCATACACCTTCAATATCTCCTCAAAACGCACTGAATCTCCAGGGTCTGACATACCAAACGCCATAGGAATAAGTGCTTTTTCATTTCTACAACTCCTCATGCTGTCTCTGTCCGTTGTCGTATGGCTCCTCTTCCATCTATAGCCAAACACCTCTTTGGATTCTTTTTGGGAGCAGCGAGTAGCGGGCTTTTTTCTTATTATTGTTTATTTTTTTTGTGCCCTTGAGGTGTCTCCTTTGTTGTAAAAAAAAAAGCATTCATAATCACGTGTAGGATGTCATTATTGCATCACGGGGGTTACTGAATGACACTGATGACTTCTGGATCACTAGTTCCGATATTTCAACACTTCATGGTTCTTAACTATTGTGTGGGCGGGTTTGAAATACAGAGGCACATGTCCCCTCCTTTTCCATTCGGCATTTCTATAAGTAGAGAGGAGTGGGTAAGCATTGATATTGGCGTGAAGGATGTCATGTACCAATATTTCACGGGAGTTACTAAATGACACACTGATGACTCGTGGATTACAAGAGTCCCTTTCATAAGGTTCATAAGGCTGCCCAGTGCTGTTATAGGGCGAGGGGGAGGTACAGAGATAAGTGTCCGTGGGGAGCCGTGAGCGTTAACGTAAACTTGTAAAGGAAGTGAAGGGATGGGAAGCGGGAGCGGGTAGTGTTCGGGGCTTCGGGCAGCTCAGACTCGGATTCGGCCGGAGCGTGAGATGAACCACCGCGGGATGAATGGTAAGGAGGAGGAAGGTTCTCGAGTATTAATTTCTGTGGTGGCCTCGGGGGTTCAGGTGGCCAGTGAGTAGCTGTTGGAGGTGTGTCATTCACGTGGTTGTAAGTATCTGATGAGAATGAATGGACATGCAGAACTTTACGTGTTTTGAAGCTATTTTTTGGATGAAGCTATGAGTGTCCATGGCGCATTGTACACGTTTCTGGGTGGATAGAAACTCAAATAGACACAGTAGTTTCTTAATTTTTTTGTATATGAATGTTGCTGGGTTGGAAAAATATACACGACGGCTTTATTGTTTTTTTGTTGATGGTGATCTCATTTGTTAATTCATGTTGAAAATTCCTTTTTTGTGTCATGCTCGGGTGGCCTTATTTTCCTTTGTCACAGGTTATACTACGCGCTTTGTATCACACACACACACACACACACACACACACACACACACACACACACAGGTGAAAGGGGTCCGTGTAGCGAGGAAAAAAGTCACCCGGTTACCTGACCGTGTTAGTCGCCGCTACCTGGCAGTGAGGCGTGACTCGGTAAGCCTGGCCGCGGGGGTCTGGGCAGCGCCGGGGCGTGGCAGGAAGTCCACGGAGGAGAGATTATAGAAAAAAAGTGATAAACAACCGTAAGAAAAGCAATCGGTATTATGCAAAGGTGACATTGTGACACTGCGCTAGACTTTCATATTTTCTTTTGGCTAATAGTGTGGGTTTAGATGCTCTCTCTCTCTCTCTCTCTCTCTCTCTCTCTCTCTCTCTCTCTCTCTCTCTCTCTCTCTCTCTCTCTCTCTCTCATTCTTTCTTTTCTCATTCATTCTTTTTCTTTTTTTTCAATTTCTTTCTCTCCCTATCGTGGTTTGTGTTTCTTTTTCTTTATTTTCCTCCTTCATTCTTTCTTTTTCTTTCTTTCTTTCTTTCTCTTTATTGTGGTTTGTGTGTTCCTTTTTCTTTCTTTTCTTCTTTCTTTCTTTCTTTCTTTCTCTCTTTCTCTTTCTTTCTCTCTATTGTGGTTTGTGTGTGTTTCTTTCTCTTCCTTTTTCTTTCTTTCTTTCTCTCTTTCTTTCTTTCTTTCTTTCTTTCTTTCTTTCTTTCTTTCTTTCTTTCTCTTTCTCTTTCTTTCTCTCTATTGTGGTTTGTGTTTGTGTGTGTGTGTGTGTGTGTGAGCTGCTTGGCCCAGCAGTCGTGGTGTCATCGCAGGATCAGGATGCATTCTGGCGTGACGCTAACACGAACACGAACAGGTTACTGGTGCTGCTGCTGGTGCTGATAGTGTGTGTGTGTGTGTGTGTGTGTGTGTGTGTTTCTGAGAGAGGGTTGTAGCGCAGGATACACACACACACACACACACACACACACACACACACACACACCATTGGCTGTTTATGAATGGGCGTGAAGGACGTTGGCTCACATTTGAGAGAGAGAGAGAGAGAGAGAGAGAGAGAGAGAGAGAGAATATATAAGAGGAAAGTCAAAAGAAAGACTTATGCAACGCTATCATCCATGTTACAACCTCTATTCTTACACATCAGTTCTCTCTCTCTCTCTCTCTCTCTCTCTCTCTCTCTCTCTCTCTCTCTCTCTCTCTCTCTCTGTGCGTGTATATGTATGAGAGGAGCAGGAGGAAGAAGAGGAAGAGGAGGAGAAGGAAGAGGCAGCGAACAGTCTTTGTGAATGAACTGGGGTAACATAATCTCTGCTTAGACTAACAGAGCTCCAGTTACCCTTTCTTTCCCCTTCCTCCCGCTCGTAACGCCGGCAACGCTGTGGAACTCTAATGTTTTGTCCCATAACCTGAGACGCGGCGCCCTGTAGTTATATGAACGTCGAGGGCTGGCTGGCTGGGAGGTGGAGGGGAGGGGAGAGGACCTTAGCGGGTGGGGCATCGGGGTTTTGGCTACACTGAGGCTGGAGGCTGAGGCAGGATTCGTTTTGTTAGTCTTAATGGTGGTTATGCTTGTCGCTGTTGTGGTTAGTGGTAGTACTGTGGTGGTAGGGGTTGTGGTATTACTAGGACGTCGGGGTTCTGGCTACACTGAGGCTGGAGGCTGAGGCAGGATTCGTGTTGTTCGTCTTATGCTTGTCGTTGTTGTGGTTAGTGGTAGTACTGTGTTGATAGGGGTTGTGGTATTACTCTGATATAAGTAAACAAACTGAGGAAAGGAGAACGATAAGGGAGAGAAGTTTAAGAGTAGTCAGTTAATTGCTGTTAGTTGGTAGATAGTAAGAGTTATAGCATCAGAAGTGGTAGTAGTAGTAGTAGTAGTAGTAGTAGTAGTAGTAGTAGTAGTAGTGTGAGCAGTAACAGTAGGAGTGGCAGTTGTATGATGAATTAAGGATAGCAGACGTAGCATCAACAGTGAAAAAACAAAAAAAAAACATTAACACCTTCACCAACAACCATAACAGCTGCAACTTTCATTTCACCATCATCACCATCCCCATAACCACCTACATCAGCATCATCACATCAGCAATAACAACTACAATCACTGAAACAATAACAAAGACGACAGTACCAACAACAGCCGTAGCATTAGCAGTAGTAGCAGTAGGGTCCAAAAACCAGCAATAAAAACGGAAGTAGCGTCAGCAGTAGCAGCAGTATCATCATTATCATCAGTAGGGGCAGGAGTAGCCAGGGGTGGAGGTGGTGACGGTAGCGGGGGCGTGGAGGGGACAGTAGCGGGGCACCCCAGCGGTGTATCATGTGCGGGGCTTTGACACCTCGCCCTCTAATTTATGGCTGCCCATGTGCCTCCCTCTCTCTCTCTCTTCCTCCCTCACTCACGCTTTCCCCTCCCTGAGTCCCTTCCTCCCTTCCCTCCTTCTTTCCCTCCTTCAGTCCCTTCTTTTCTACTCTTTCTATGGTACTTCCGCTGTTTCTCTCACCTTTTCTTTATTATTTTCTATTCTTTTCAGTCTCACGCTTTCCCCTCCCTTCCTCCCTTCCCTCCTTCTTTCCCTCCTTCAGTCCCTTCTTTTCTACTCTTTCTATAGTACTTCTGCTGTTTCTCTCACTTTTTCTTTATTCTTTTATTTTATTTTCAGTTTCTCGTATGCCTTCTTCTCCCTCTCTCACTCTCTCACTCTATCCTTTCCATCTCCTTCTTTCCCTCCTTCAGTCCCTTCTTTTCTACCCTTTCTATAGTACTTTCGTTGTTTCTTTCACCTTTTTCTTTATTCTTTTATTTTCTTTTAGTTTCTCGTATACCTTCTTCTCCCTCCCTCCCTCCCTCACTCTATCCCCTCCATCTCCATCCCTTTTCCCCCTCCATCTCTCTCCCTTCTTCCCCTCCTTCTGCCTCCCCCTCTCAGTTCTATCTTCCTTTCTTTTCTACTTCGTTTCTATTCTCTGTTTCTCGTTCCCCTTTATATATTCTTTCATTCACTCGTTTTAATTCCTTATTCTTCTATTATTGTCCTTCCTTCCATGTTTGTTTTCTTGTTCCTTCTTCTCTATCTGCTCCTCTTTCTCCCCCTCCTCCTCCTCTTCCTCCTTCTCCCCCTCCTTTTACCAATCTTCTCATCTTCTCATTCATTGTCCTTATCTCCTTCCTTCTGTATTTTTTTTTGTGTTTCCTTTCTTTCTTTGTTATGGTCTCTTTATCGCTTTCTTTATCACCCTCTCAGATTATGTTCTTATCTTCTCGTTTCACTGTCTTTTGTTAGCTCTTTGATATGTTTTTTTCTTTTTTTTCTTCCTCTCATTTGTCATTCGTTGCTTCTTCTCCTCTTAAAAATAATCTTCGTAAGTCTTTCGTTTTTATTTATCTTCCGTCCCTCGAGTTCTTTCATAATTTTTTTTCATTAATTTTTCCTTCTTAATCACTTTTCGTTTTTTGATATATTTCTTTCTTCTTCTTCCTTCTTCTTTCTTTTTCTTCCTCTTAAAAAAATAGTTTTCATAAGGTTTTCTCTTTTTTTTTATATAATTTTCCGTCTCGTGCTACTTATTTTTTTTCTTTTTCATTTTTTTTCTCTTCACCTTTCGTTTTATAATATGTTGTTTTTTTCTTTTTTTTCTCTCACTTGGCATTCGTAGTTTCATTTTTTCATCTTAAAAATAATCCTAATAATTTTACGTTTTTTTATTAGTTTTTCTTCCCTCGAGTTTCTTATTTTTTCTTTCTTCATTTCCTTTCATTAATTTTTCCTTCTAGTCACCTTTCGTTTTTTCGAGGGGGAGGAGAAGGAGAGAGGAGAGGAGAAGGAGGAGGAGGAGGAGGAGGAGGAGAGAGAGGAGGAAGAGGAGGTTGGTTAGCCACATATAAATCATCAACAAA
>NC_066520.1:16633330-16643330 GCF_024679095.1 Eriocheir sinensis
ACACACACACACACACCTTCGTCCTCTTCAGGGGCATCGTTTTGTCAAAGCACATCAACTCTCTCATTAATCCTGGGCCGTAGGGAGGAAGGAAGAGGAGGAGGAGGAGGAGGAGATGGAGGAGGGAAGGGGAGAGGAAGAAAAAGAGATGAAAGTAGGGAGGAAGGAATGGACGAATGATGTAAAGGAAAGATTGTGAAGAAGGAAGAGGAGGAAGTATAGAAAGAGAAAGGAAGAAAGAAGGGAAATGAAGAGGAATTAAAGGGAAGGGAGGAAGGGAAAGAGGGACGGAGCAAAACAGGAGAGATTGGAAAGGGACAGGAGAAGAGGCTGGGAGAGGAAGAGGAAACAGGATAGATACAGAGGATAGAAAGGAAAAAAAAACGTACTTAGTGGGAAACAAAGAAGAAAAAAAACATACTCCATCAAAAAGGACAAACAAAACAAAAACAGAGATGATAATAATAACAAACACACACACAGACAAAAAAAACAACAACCCAGGAACAGAAGGAAGAAGACAGACAGGGGAAGGTAGACGGAGAGACAGGTAGAGTGAAGGGGGGAGATGAGAGGAGAAACTAAGATGGATTCTGGGCTACCTGGCAACATTTGGTCACCCGACGGCCGGCGAGACGCAGATGACAGGTACGGGAGAGAAGGAGGGAGAAAAAAAGGGGAAAGAAAGACAGTGAAGAAAAGGGCAAAGGGGAAGAGGTAACGGGAGGAGGAGGAGGAGGAGGAGGAGGAGGAGGAAGACAATATCTGTGGTTAAGAGAATCTGCTTCCTCGAGCCATTTCCTGTCTGCTGGGGGAACTGCTTCTCTCTCTCTTTTTCTCTTTTCTCTCTCTCTCTCTCTCTCTCTCTCTCTCTCTCTCTCTCTCTCTCTCTCTCTCTCTCTCTCTCTTTCTCTCGTGGAAACATAAATAAATTACAAACAAGGAGATGAAAAATGTGAAGAAAAACGATAAAAAGGCCGTGAGTCAGAATGAAAGAGGAGTAAAGGGATGAGAAAGAGGAGGAGGAGGAGGAGGAGAAGGAGGAGGGGGAAGAGGAGGAGGCGGGCAGACGGTTCACGCAGGAAAGGTTAGGGCGGCAGGAGGAGGGAGGAAGAGGGAGGCTGGGAAGGGTTTTGTAACAGTACATTTAAATCGCAAATGAAACGCAGGAAAACGGCTGCTTAAAGGGGAGCACATGGGAAACACACACACACACACACACACACACACACACACACACACACACGCACACGCACACACGCAACTCCCCCTCCCAATGAAACTACTAAACTCCCACGGTTATTCTGTCAACGTCTCGCAAAATACACTTAAATTCTCTGTCTATTTAATCGTGACAGGATGGAGAGTTTAGCAAGGGTCCTAATTATAGTAGTTATGTATATTCAACTCCTAAAGACAGACAGACATTGTAATTTCGACCTTCTACGCTGCCTTGCCTCCCCGTGTGTGTGTGTGTGTGTGTGTGTGTGTGTAGGGGTGAGCACCAAACAAACTCCGCGTGAAGAATTTCCAGTAATGAGGAAAAGTTTAATTGGCCGGCGGCTGTTTAAACTTTTTCCTTTTGTGTTTCCTCTCAGGCTGCAAATTACGTAGAGGCCGTGTTTTTTTATCCCTTTGAGCTCTATGGTGGGTGGGTGGAGGTGGGTGGAGGTGGATGAAGGAAGGAGCAGTTATAGGAAGAGTTAGAGGAGGAGGAGGAAGAGAATCAGAACGTAAAGTAGAATGAAGGAGTAAATAGAGAAGGAGGATGAGGAGAATGATAAAATAAGAGGAGGAGGAGGAAGAGAAGATAAAGGAAATTAAGGAGACGTAGGAAAAGAACGAGGAGGAAAAGGAAAAGATGAAAAAGGAGGAACAGGAAAAGAAGGATAGGAGGAGGAGAAAAAGAAAAAATGGAGGAGGAAAAAGAGGCGAAGAGAAGGAGTAGGAGAAATATGAGAAAAAGAAGAAGTAAGAGAAACAGGAACAGGAGGAGGAGGAGGAGGAGGAGGAGGAGGAGGAGGAGTGGGCACTGAAAGAGAAAACAAGGGAAAGAAGAAATGAGGAGGACGAAGAAGGATGAAGAGGAGGAAGGAGAACACTGACTGCGAAACATGAGATAGAGTAGGAAGAGGAGGAGGAGGACGAGGAGCAAGGGGGGGGGAGGGGGGGCATCATAAATAAGTGCTTGCATTCCTTCACAAATTTCCCCTCATTACCAGCGAGGGGGGCGGTTGAGCTTCACTTTCCAGGCGGGTTGATTAAGTTTCAATTTGCACTTTAATTTGATTCCCCCCGATTGCAGGATAATTACAAGGCATGCGGTCATGAGATCCTCGGGGCAGGGGCGTGTGAGGGCGTGGGAGGGCGTGGGACTCTGTCATGCGCTGGGGGTGACTACATGTCGCTCTTCAGTCAGTGCTCTCTCTCTCTTCATCTTTCTTTACCCTCCCCATGTCTTCTTTTCTTCGTGTCACTCCGGAGTCCGTGTTCCTTCTCTTCTTCATCTTTCTTCATCCTCGCCATTTCTCCTTTTCCGCATGTCGCTCTTGGGTCCGTGTTCTTTCTCTTCTTCATCTTTCTTCATCCTCGCCATTTCTCCTTTTCCACATGTCGCTCTTGGGTCCGTGTTCTTTCTCTTCTTCATCTTTCTTCACCCTCGCCATTTCTCCTTTTCCACATGTCGCTCTTGGGTCAGTGTTCTTTCTCTTCATCTTTCTTGACCCTACCCATTTCTCCTTCTCGTCGTTTTCTGATTGACCTCCTCCTCCTCCTCCTCCTCCTCCTCCTCCTCCTCCTCCTGCTAAGTACATGTTGCTGAGATTAATTAAACTAAAGTGTTGGTGTAACGGCTTCGAGTGTTGCTGGGAAGACTTAAAACTTTGTCAAAATGATGTTGCGACTCGAAGTGAAGGGAAGATAAGGCACCTGAGGGCATTGTTGAGGCTGAAACGTGATGCTTGAAAGAAAACGGGGGAGAGGCTGACGTCATGTTGTTATGGATGACTTTTTTTATTTACACAAGATTAGGAGTTTCTCATGCACGACCACGGGGCAGTAACGAGTTTTCTGAAGAGTGGGACCTGAAGACTTTAAGGCCCGTATTCACAGACGCTTCCGACTTTTACATCAACTGATTTCAAAGGCCGACAAGGACATCAATCTGGTTCTAATGGGTGCCCTTTTAGGTTCGTGGTACAGAGAAAGGGTCATACTACCACCAGAGTCATAAAACTACCCATGGATATGCCCAAAGCTCCTCGGAAAGCCTTGTTGAATATGTGTGCTTGTGAGCTGACCTGTTTAATTAAGAATGTGATCCCAAAAGTTCTTGTAGACTCGATTCAGGGAAGGGAGGAAGAATGTGCTTTTTTTTTAACGACTAAAAGAGAGAAATAGATAATATATACTCGATTTAGGAAAGGGAGGAAGAATGTGCTTTTTTTTTTTAACGACTAAAAGAGAGAGAGATATATATATCTTTTTTAAAGGGAGGAAGAAAATGTCTTTTTAAACGACTAAAAGAGAGAAGTAGATAATATATACTCGATTTAGGAAAGGGAGGAAGAATGTTCTTTTTTTTAACGACTAAAAGAGAGAAGTAGAGAATATATACTCGATTTAGGAAAGGGAGGAAGAATGTGGTTGAAGGAGTTAGTGATGGGATTGTGTTTCGTGGAATGATTTGAATATTTATTGTTTTCAGTGTCAACATATTTATAGTTTACCATTTATCATTTTTAACTAATCCACCCGTTTTTTTTTATCCGACTCTTTTCATTCTTTTCATTCCATTTCGTTGTGGTCTTTCATTCTTTTTCCTCCTCTGTCCTTCTTGTTAATCCTTCTTAATTCCTCATAACTTTTGTATGCCTTCTCTCTTTCTTGCTTACCTCCCTTCACCTCTTTTTTTCTCTCTAATTCTCAAAGCTACTCTTCATATTTCCTTTCTTATAATCCTCTCCCTCTTCCGTCCTCTCCCTTCCCATTCATTAAGTATCTCTCATCCTTTTTTCTTCAATTCTCAAAGTGACTAAAAATATTTTCTTTCTTACTCTAACCCTTCCCTTCCTCCGTCTTTTCCCTTCTCTCTCTCTCTCTCTCTCTCTCTCTCTCTCTCTCTCTCTCTCTCTCTCTCTCTCTCTCTCTCTCTCTCTCTCTCTCTCTCTCTCTCTCTCTCTCTCTCTCTCTCTCTCTCTCTCTCTCTCTCTCTCTCTCTCTCTCTCTCTCTCTCTCTCTCTCTCTCTCTCTCTCTCTCTCTCTCTCTCTCTCTCTCTCTCATATTTCCCTTCTTATTCTAATCCTACCTCTCTTCCGCCCTTTCCCTTTCCAGTCATTTATTACCACTCATCCTTTTTTCTTTATATCTCAAAGTGACTATAAATATTTTCTTTTTCATTCTAATCCTTCCCTTCCTCCGTGTTTTCCCTTCTGTTGTATTTTCCTCCTCCTCCTCTTTTTATTCCCCTTGTCCCCACCCACCAAAACGTAACTTAACATCTCGCGGAAACACAAAATTTTCCGCGACTTAGAGCTTCCCTTTTTCCCTTCTTTTTTCTCTTCTTTTTTCTCCCCTCGGTCGTGGCTACCTTCTTTTTTTTCTGCCCCCTTCCGCTTTTACATTAGTTTTACCTCGCCGTCGCTTCTTCCCGGTTTTTGCGTTCGCTCTCCGTGACAGTGTGTGAGTCTGGCTAAGTCCCGTGTTTATTTATGACACGTAAACACCCTCTTGGCTGATTAGGAGACGAGAGGGAAAGAGCAAGAGAGAGAGAGAGAGAGGGAGCTGTGGCCGCGAGTGAATGAAGAGAGAAAAGGGGAGGGGGAGGAAATGGCAAAGAATAAAGTAACGGGAATGGAGGAGGAGGGAAGGAAAGAGGGATGCAGGAAAGAGTAACAGATGACGAAAAAAGGGAAAAGAACAGTATGAAGGGAAATGAGGAGGGAATGAATGAATGAATGAGGACACAAGAAAGAATAACAAACGAAAAAAAAGGACCACAGAGGAAAGGATAAGGAATGGGGCATGTACAAAAGAGCAGAGAAAAAATAAAATAAAAGAAAAAGGAAAGGAATCAGGGATGCAGAAACACAATAACAAAAGACGAAATAAAGAAAAAGAACAGAGGAACAGGAAAGGAAGGAAAGAAGGAATAAGTGATGGGAATTGATCGATGGAATTGGTGGACAAGATGAAAAATTAAATGAAGAGGAAAGCAAATACAAGAAAGGAAAGGAAAAAAAAGAGAAGAGGGGAAGAAAAAGGGGAAAGTGAGAAATGCAGTAAACAATAGAAGATGACAAACTAATTAAATGGGTGGACAGGTGAAAAAAAAGGATAGGGGACTGAAAATGATAAAGTAGAAGAAAATAAAGAGGGAAATATATGAAACCAGTAGCAACAATAAAGAGAAACTAAAATAGAATAAAAAAGCAGAAACAGGAGATAAGAAAGACAGAGACGGAGAGACAGACACACGGAAAGATAGATAGACAGATAGACAGACAGACAGGGAGGGAGAAAGGGAGAGAGGGAGGGAGGGAGCAAGCTGACATGATTTAAGGGAGAAAGAAGCGAGAAGGTAAATGGGGAGGGAGGAATACGAGAAGAGGGAGGGAAAGGAAGGGGAGAAAGGGAGAAGAGAAAGAAAGGAGGAAAATAAGGGTGGAGAGAGAGAGAGAGAGAGAGAGAGAGAGAGAGAGAGAGAGAGAGAGACCCCCTCCGTGTAAAAAAAGAAAAAAGAAAAAAAACAAACAAGGCGGGTAAGAAAATTAAGAACACTGTTGCCAATCCGCACACAACACACACACACACACACACACACACACACACACACACACACACACACACACATACACAAACACACACGCACACGCACACATTATAACGAACGAAGTAAAAAATAAACACAAATAAAAAATAAAAGACATCAGAAAGTGTCCAATAAAATAAATAAAAGTAAGTTCAATATTATCAAGCTTGAAAAAACGAAAGATTAATTTTGTGTGTATATGCAGATGGCAGGAAAGGGATGAGTGGAGGTTTGTTATGTGTGTGTGTGTGTGTGTGTGTGTGTGTGTGTGTGTGTGTGTAGTTGGTAACACTGATTGCTCCTCCGTCCGTGGCAAATGATTTAATGCCATGGAGGGAGAGAGGGAGGGAGGAGAGAGAGAGAGAGAGAGAGAGAGAGAGAGAGAGAGAGAGAGAGAATACGTGTTTGTTTGTTTGTTTGTTTGTTTGTTTGTCAATCTAAGTTAAGGTATCTCGTTGCCACTAAAGTTAAATAAAAGGTAAATAATTGGTCCATCTCTTTTTTTCCCATCCTTTCCCTTCCTTTAAATTTCCTTTCCTTCCTTTTTGTTTCCCATCTTTCCCTTCCCTTCCACCTCATTTCTAATTCTCTTTCTTCGCTCTACCTTCTCTCCTTTTCCTTACCTTTCCATCCGATCGTATCCTATGACATCCTATCCTATTCCTTACTATCCCATCCCATCTACTCATCCTACCCCATCCATATCCTTCACTCCCTTTCCCTTCCTTCATATCCTCCACTTTTTGTCTCCTTTCTCTTCTTGTCTTTCTATCATCACATTATTATAGCTCCCTTATAGCCCCTCTTCTTCTTCTCTTCTCGTCTCCTCCTCCTCCTTCGTCTTCTCTTCCTCCTCCTTCTTATCATAATCATAACTCTTCCCTTATCCTCACCTCGACACTTTCTTAACCAGTTTCTTTGTTTTCTTTTCCCTCATTTTTTTTCCTTCCCAGCGGTCACTTATTTTTTTCTCTTCTCTTGACGTGATTTCTTATTGTTATTCTCATTTCGTTTTCTTTTCGTTCGTTGTTTCATCTATAGTTCATTTGCGTTAGTGTGTGTGTGTGTGTGTGTGTGTGTGTGTGTGTGTGTGTGTGTGTGTGTGTGTGTGTGTGTGTGTGTGCCGAGGGAGCAAAGGTTTCTCTCACGGACATATATTTAAGTGCCCCCTCACTTCCTGTCTCTCTCCCTCCCTCTTTCCTCCCCTCAGACACGTGGTGACCTGACCCTCTTCCTCCCCTCTTTCCTTTCCTCCATCGTTTCCTTCCTTCCCTTCCTCTCCTTCCTCCTCATCTTTACCCTTCTTCCTTCCTGTTCTCCTTTCTCCTTTCTCTTCCTCATTCCCTTCCTTCATCTTTTTTATCTTTCTCTTCGTTCCTCCATTGTTTCCTTCCTTCCTTTCCTTCTCATCTTTACTCCTTCTTCCTTCCTGTTCTCCTTTCTCACTACCTTCCCCCTTTTTTCTTCCTACATCCTTCCTTCCTCTTATTTATCTTTCTCTTCGTTCCTTCATTGTTTCTTTCCTTCCCTTCCTCCTCGTCCTCAGCTCTTATCTCGTTTGCTTCTCCTTTTCTCTCCCTCTCTTTCCTTCTCTCACTTCCCCCTTCATTTATTTCCAACCTTCTTTAATTTTTCTACTGTTTCATCGGTCTATCTTTTCTTCCTTATCTTTGGTTTATTTTACCTCCTCTGCTTGTCTCCTTCTTTTCTTCCCTCTATATCTTTCTCCTCTATTATCTCATCCTTCCTTCTCTTTCCTTTCTCTCCTTCTTTTACTCACCTCTCTCACCCTTATTCTCTTTCCTTTTCCTTCCCACTAATTCATTCTTTTCTCCTTTATCCTTCGCCTTCTTGACCCCATCATATTTTTCTCCCTCTTTAGTTTATCCCTTTTTCCTTTTCTCAATACTATTTTTTTGTATTTCTATTATTTTTTTTCCAGATTTTGTCTTTCCCTATCGGTCTGCTTTCCTTCCTCTGTTGCTGTTGATATTTTCTTCTTCTCTTCTCCTTTTCTTCCTCTTCATCGCCCACTGTCTCGTGTTTCGCCTAATCCGTCATCTTCACCTCCTTATTTTCCTCTTTTCCCCACCATCTATACTTCCCCTCGTTATCTCCTACCCTTCATTACTCACGCCCTCTTTACTTCCTCTCCCCTCCTTTTCCCATCCTTCTCCTCCCCTTTCCCCTCTTTTCCCTCCCTCAACAGCCTTCTCTCCCTTCCTTTCTCTCCCCCTTCCCCTCAACCCCCGCGCACAAAGATCCATGACCAAAGTTCCCCTAATAGTTTGTTTTGACACCACCTCCCGCCGCCTCTTCCCATCATTGCCCTGCCCTTCCTTGCCCCTTCACTGCCCTCACACCCGCGGCCAGTCAGAGGTCACTTGGGGTCATGTGTGTGTGTGTGTGTGTGTGTGTGTGTGTGTGTGTGTGTGTGTGTGTGTGTGTGTGTGTGTGTTTCATTTTCACGCTTCAGGCAACTAATAAGAATGTTTTGATCTTTTTTGTTTTTTATACGAAAGAGTTCCGTGGATTTTAATTTATTTTTCTTTATTTCTTAGGTCTAACAAGCATCTCGACCTCGGAGCCGCCTCGCAGACGTTCCGAATGAGTGAGTACCACCTTAAAGTACGTTCTAGAGAATTGGTAGTTATATATATTTTCCTGCGTTGACCCCGCGACGACTTACGCGGGGTATTAAAAAACGGCGCACTTTCGTTTTCGCGTGATCACTGCCTTTTCTTTGGCGCTAATGTGGTGGCGTCCCCTAGAGTCTCAAATTTCTGGTTGGACTTGTGTGTCGCACCCTCGCTCGGGGTGTTGGGTGCATTTTACGCAACGATAGTGTTTACGTATAAATATGAGCGGGTGATCAGGAGTAAAAATTAGAAGAGACTGTGGCACCAGAATGCTCAAACGAAGATGCAAGAAGAGTGTACAGCATCAGGCCACGGGGGCAGCAGAAGCTCAACATTACTTATCTGTCCAAGAGCTTTCAAGACAGTCATCTGCACCGTCTGCGTTGAACCTCTCTGTGTGGCCTGCACTGGACTTTGTAGGTAAGAACTTTGCAATCAGTCACTTCGTGTTCATTTATTGGGCAAACAATAATAAATTGATCTTTTTATCCAAATGTCGTATATGACTCAAAATATTACTCTGATGATTTATAAGAAAATTTTGTTCATGGACAATGGCAAAAGTTTTCTTTTAATATTTGCTGCGAAAATCGTTTTTCAACCTCCCCTTCGTTCTTCCGTACAGTTCCTGTTGGTGTCAGGAGGCTGTCACTCCCACAGCTGAAGCTCCCACGACCTGGGTGTGTGTGGCTCAACGATCAACTTCTCAACTTCAGTCATATCTATGCCCCTATTTTTTTTTAGTATAGTCATAATATAGCATATCTTAGTGTTTGTATTTTTTTAGCTTCCTCTGAAGCAATAATCCTTTTGTTCCTACTAGTAATTAAAACAGCAAGAAATATGCAGGTACAGGAGTTACATTTCATATATTTTTTTTCAAATTCAATAAACCATTATTACAACTATTTATATATATCATTTTGAAAAGTGTATTTTACCTACTTTAGTGTTTACATTACTTGGCTATTGCGTAAGTGTTCTAGGGTTAAGGAAACATTCGCGTGGTTAAGCAGGCGAGGAAAGGAAGACTCGAGTGACTGGTGAAGGACAAACAGGCGGTGACTGAAGGAACCGACTGACTAAACAAAAGACGCAATGTTATGAAGCCGCAAAATTTATGGGCACGTTTCCCTTTTGTTCTTGTGGCCTCGAGGGAACAGACAGTTAACATTCAGCGGATATTATTGTTATTACTTTACATTATCATTATTATTTGAACTTTCCCTCATCTCCCTTACCTCTTCCCCCCTTCCCACCACGTATTCCTCCCCGCTCTTCCCCTTTCTCCCCAGCTTCCCCTCTTCCCCCCTTCTTCCTCCCGTTCCCCACCTCCCCCCCTTCTCCACGCTCCCTTACTTGCGCACCTGATCACGACTGACACATACCTGATAGCCTGACGCACAGGTGTAAATATAGAGCGCACACACACACACACACACACACACACACACACACACACACACACACACACACACACACACACACACACACACACACAACCCCCTCTCTCTCTCTCTCTCTCTCTCTCTCTCTCTCTCTCTCTCTCTC
>NC_066520.1:16648330-16653330 GCF_024679095.1 Eriocheir sinensis
TTCTTATTCCTATATGACGAGGTGCCGACGTCTGATACCAAGCAATCTACCACGCTGAGCAATAAAAAGGAGTTACTATAGCAAGTGACTTTGCCGGCATTTTCCTCTATAGTTTTGTTTAGCTTTCTGCTTCTTTTGCTGTAGAAAGAAAAAAAGAAAGAAGATAAAACATTTCAACATCATTTACGTACATTGGCTTCCTCCGTTGGGGATTCCGGTGGCTCCGTGATGGGCGGGTGGTGATGGTGGTGGTGGTGATGGTGGTGGTGGGAGGCGTGGGCTTGGGGGGCGTGCTGGTGGTGGGGCGGCGCGGCGGAGGACGTGGGCGGCGGCTCGGCGTTGCGGCAAAATTTCTGTTGAGGTAGAATATAAAAAGGGATTACACATGAGTTTTCGTCAGTTATATTTTAAAGGTGTTACTGTTAGTTAAGTAGATTAAGCGCCCCTCCCCATTTTACCCCCCGCTCAACCCTTTCTGCCCTTTTCCTTCTCTTCTCTTCCCTTTTCGCTTCTCTTTTCTACTCTTCTCTTCTCTTGTATCCTATCCTGACCTACCGTGGCTTAGGTCGATAGTTCTTAAACGCTTCCACCTCTCAATCAGTTATTTCTAAAGGCCAAAAGAGAGGTAAAACGTGTCACCATGAGTGTTTTCCTCGTTCATGCTGCAGAGGCTTTGTCAAATCAGCGCCAGGCTCATAAAACTACCTCCGGAAGTGCATACAGCTCCTACGAAAGCCTTGTTCAATTTAGGTGTTTCGTCGGTGAAGTGTTTAAGAGTATGACCCTTAGGCAGTCTCTCCTATACACGTCCCTGTCCCGCAGTGCACTATATTGTCCTGCCTCGTGCTGCCTCCTCCTGCATTCCCGCCCCCCTGCCTCCCCTTCCCCAAGAATGTGTCATGTGGCGGCGAGGCTCCCGGTGGCGTGGCTAACGTGGCTCGTCGTGCAAGGCCAGCACGTGAGCCACACACCTGACTAACGAGGCGTCGCCGCAGCCGCTCACCGCACTCACGAAGTCTTGATGGAGTGAAAGTAAATGAGGTGCGACGCTACCGAGAGCTTCCTGTGAGGCGGCTCGTGATGGGGACTCGAAATGCGTGCGTCGTGCGTGGTTCAGGGTGTTAAAAGCTGATTTGATGAAGGGATAACAGCTTTTTTTTTGCAGTAAAGGAAGCAATTCAAGGGTAAAATAAAGACCAGAATAAAAAAGCACTCTGGCTCTGCTTCCGGAATTAGTGTATGGTGAAATAAGTAGATAAATAGCCTTGATGAACGCGTGATATATTTGTTTTTTACAGGAAAGAAGAAAGCTCAAGTAATGTAAAGTTGGGGGGGATATGCTATAGCTGCGCGTGGCCTCCGTGCTCATCTCCGTCGCATTGGCCCTTTACTCCGGGACACAATGCTCTTCCCCCCTTTTTTTTTCAAGGAAGGTAGGAACGAGAGAAGGGCACAGGGAAAGGAAAGGGTGGGGGGAAATGATGAGGGAAAGTTGAAGGGGAGAAGTTGATGGGCATGGGGAGGGCAAAGAGAAAGGAAAAGGCAGGGAGAAACGATGAAGGAAAGCTGAAAGGGAAAAGTTGATGGGCATGAGAAGGGCACAGGGAAAGGAAAAGGTGGCGGGAAATAATGAAAGGAAGTTGATGGGGATAAGTTGATGGGCATGAGAATGGCAAAGGGAAAGGAAAAGGTGGGGAGAAATGATGAAAGGAAGTTGAAGGGGAAAAGTTGTTGGGTATGGGAAGGGAAAGGGAAAGGAAAAGGTGGGGGGCAATGATGAAGGAAAGCTGAAAGGGAAAAGCTGATGGGCATGAGAAGGGCAAAGGGAAAGGAAAAGGTGGGGAGAAACGAAGGAAAAAAATTGAAAGGGAAAAGTTGATGGGCATGAGAAGGACAAAAGGAAGGGAAATGATGAAGGAAAGTTGAAGGGGAAAATTTGATGGGCATGAGAAGGACAAAGGGAAATGAAAAAGTAAGGAAGGGGCAATGACGAAGACAAGCTGAAGGGGAAAATGGTTGATGGGCAGCGCACCTCAAACCCGCCGATGCATCCACCCCGCCCATCCTCCTCTTACCCGCTTGGATCTGTCCCTCCCTCACGCCACAGTCGCCCCTCTCACTGCAGCCTCCACCCACCCCGCCACCTTCCTGCTTTATGACATACGCATTGCTTGTTCGTAATGGCCCCAATCTAATGTGCTGCAGCGACGGTAAATACTTCAGATGCAGGAGGAGGAGGAGGAGGAGTAGGAGGAGGAAGAGGAGGAGAAAGAGGAGGAGGAGAATAAAGAGGACGATGGTTTATACTAGTACGCCTAAGATACGAGTTTTAAGAATAGGCCAAAAGAAACAAACACAAGAGCAAGTTTAGCTACAGTAGTTTGGTGAATATATGATTGCCAAATGAAAATTGTCGCCAGGATAACACAGAAAAGATTGAGCAAAAGGAGATGTCTGAGTCTGCATCAAGGGACGAATAAAAGGAATAAAAAACTGACACTTTAAACTCAAGACAAGGAGACCGAGGAAAAATAGGAAGAGGAGAAGAAGAAGAGCAGTAGGAGGGGAGGAGGTGGAGGAGGAAAAAAGATATAAAGTGACGTAATCCCAAACAACAACAACGAGAAACAACACAAACAAGGGAAGCGAGTATACCATAAAGGAAATGGAGAAAGAAAGAGAGGGGGCGGAGGAAGGTGTTTGTTGGTGTTACTGGGAACATTCCGCGCACCTGCCGCTGCCCACGACACACCTGAGGCCCCACGGAAACAGACGGGGCGGCGGTGGCGGGCGACGTGTGTAGGTGAACAAAAGTCCGGGCCCGGGAGTGGCGTGCGGCTGACCATTGTACATTATGTGGCGCAAGTGGCACACAACAGCTGTTTTTAGACCAGCCGCGACGCCACTCAGTCCCTCCTCCCGCCCCTTCCCTCCCCTCCTCCTCTCCTCTTTCTCCTTCTCGTCGTTTCTTTGCCCCTTGTAGGTTCGATGGACAGGCCAGTGGGTCGCGTCAGGGCAGGTGAAGGGGTGTGGTGTATGCCCTCGATAGATAGGGAGAGGAGTGGAGAGGAGGACAAGGATAGGCTTTGGTCTTTAGATGTCTTGTTATGATTGATTTTACCGCATAGAGGGATAACATCAGTGTAGATAAGGTGATATTACAATGGCTGCGGTGTTATATGTTCCTGGTATTGTGCCTCATTGGTAAAGAAAAAAGAATCAATCGAATGTCTAAACTAAATGCTTCGCTAAATGTCCCTTTGACTCCTACGTTGAAATGCGAATTATATCTTCATCGTGATTTATTCATTAGTATTGCTGGTTGTGGAAGAGGAGGGATAATGGGATATATATTATGAAATCCACATCATGATTCACTTATTGGCATCCCTGGTTATAAGAAGAGTAAAGAGAATGACATATATAATGAAATATGTATCATGAATCATTTGTTTTCTATTGCGGGTTGTGGAAAGGCCAAGATAACGACACATATAGATCATTAAACCTTTATCATAATTCATTTACCAATATCCCTGGCTGCGAGGAGGTAAAGGAAATTGCATATATATAATAAAATCTGTACTCTATCATACTTTATTTATTTATATAGCCACAATTTGAAAAGGAATATATATACACATCATGAAGTCTACACCATGATTCATTTACTATTATCCCTGGCTGCGAAGGGGTAAAGAAAATTACCTCTGTATCGTAAGGCGAGGAATGTATGTTACCGGGCCAGGAGGCGGTTGCGAAAGAGATCGTTCTATTTATTTCCCGAGAGGAGTATAGAGGGAAGGCGTACGCGGCCCCCTACCCCGCCCCCCTACACTATCCTCCCCATCCCCTACTTACCCTCCCCACCCCTACACTAACCTCCCCACCCCATACCTATCCTACCTTATCCCTTGCACTATACCTTCCCCTAGTGCCCCCCTCCCCTACTCTATCCTCCCCATCCCCTACCTACCCTACCCATCCCCCTCACTATCCTCGCCACCCTCTACTCTATCCTCTCCACCCCGTACTTATCCTACCCTACCCCTTGTACTATACCTGCCCCTAGTGCCCCCCTCCCCTACCTCCACCCCACACACCTGCATTGCATTATCACCGGGGAATGACAGGAGCAAAACAAACACTGGCGCAAAAATGGAAGCGGACATTATTTCACCTCACTCTTGAAAAACAAAAAGACATTAGGTGAAGGTATTGCTCTTTTACATACGAGGAAAGAAGACAAAAGACGAACAGAGGGTGTCTTATAATCCCTAAAGGTGAAGGAATTGCTTTTTCACTTGCGACGAACTAAGACAAAATAGAAGCACAGGGTGTCTTATAATTCCAAAATGTGAAGGAATTGCGTTTTCACTTGCTAGAAACGAAGACAAAAGATATACAATGGGTGTCTTATAATCCCAAGAATTAATGGAATTGGTCTTTCTCATACGACGAACTAAGATAAAAGAGATGCACAGAGTGTCTTATAATTCCAAAATGTGAAGGAATTGCGTTTTCACTTGCTAGAAACGAAGACAAAAGATATACAATGGGCGTCTTATAATCCCAAGAGGTAAAGGAATTGGTCTTTCTCATACGACGAACCAAGACAAATGATATGTACCGAATGTCTTATAGTCCCTAAAGGTGAAAGAATTGTTCTCTCCCATACGAGGACAGAAGACAAAAGACATACAGAGAGTCTTATAATTCCAAGAGGTAAAGGAATTGGTCTTTCTCATACGACGAACCGAATGTCTTATAATCCCAAAAGGTGAAGGGATTGCTTTTTCTCTAGCGACAAACCAGAACAAAAGACAGTCGGCGGGTGAGTCTTCTAATCCCAAGCTCTGTTCTCGTCCTTATAGTTGACTTGTGACGTTCAGGATTAATTTGATTCTTTCTCCCTCGCAGCTGTTGAGGGTCTTAGTTGGGTAGGGCAGTTTTATCTCCCTATTATGTGTTTGTGTTGTGCTCGGCGGGACAGAGTACGA
>NC_066520.1:16655830-16698330 GCF_024679095.1 Eriocheir sinensis
GTTAACTTCGCCTTTTGTGTCGTTGAACATCAATGAATTCTACCGGTCTTGCTGGCCCTGTTGTTGTTGTTGTTGTTGTTGTTGTTGTTGTCGTTGTTGTTGTTGTTGTTGTTGTTGTTGTAAGTGCTGCAGTTGCAATTACTATTATTATTATTATTATTATTATTATTATTATTATTATTATTATTATTATTATTATTATTATTATTATTATTATTATTATTATTATTATTATTATTATTATTATTATTATTATTATTATTATTATTATTATTATTATTATTATTATTATTATTATTTCTTCTTTTCTTTTTCTTCTTGTTTTTGTTCTTTTTGTTCTTGTTCTTATTTTTTTTCTTCTTCTTCTTCTTCTTTCTCTTCTTCTTACTATTATTTTTATTATTATTATTATTATTATTATTATTATTATTATTATTATTATTATTATTATTATTATTATTATTATTATTATTATTATTATTATTATTATTATTATTATTATCATTTTTATTTCATCTGTTATCATGTTTTCGTCCTTCTCCATCTGTCTATCTGTCTGTGTGTGTTTCTGTCTGGCGGAGGGCGTGGCAGAGGGTGAGATCGATGTCTGGTTAGCGGGCGAGGAGTGCCGGTGTAGCCGTTTCAAATTACTCCCTGTTTTGGATGGGAGACAACATTAATGTACTGTAGTGTGATTACTGATTAGTTTTTGTATGGGAGTCAACATCAATAAGTCATTTTCATCCAATAATGTGAGTCATTTCAACCTGATGGGGAGTCATATGAAACCAATTTCAGTTGACTGGGGAGTGCTATCTAACTAGTTTCAATTGACTGGGGAGTGCTATCTAACTAGTTTCAAGAGGCTCCTTTAGTCATGTCTAGGGGGAGTATCCTGAAACGTCTACACCGGCGTGGTCGTATACCTGGTAATTTAAGGTCTATATCTCGGACGCTTTCGGCTCTCACAACAAACATTTCCAAAGGCCACAAAGGAGATCAGTCGGGTTCTTATGATTGTTCTTCGTATTCATGGTGCGGATGCCCTGTCAAACGATCACTAGCCTCACAAAACTACCCATGGAAATACCCACAATGGAGCTGACATTTCTGAAGACGCCCACCACTGGATAAACCGTCGGAACTATTTGCCCCCTCATTTTCGAGACATCTTGACCAAAGAACTTTTGTCTAATGCAGCACACGATGAGGCGAGACAATCCGTTAATTAGCGAATCGAAGTAAAGATGACGATACGAGGTGGTTACAGTGCACTAGTTAAAAAGGGATGGAGAATGACTGAATAATGAGTGAATATGAAGTAATAATTGTGTTTTGTTTCCCCTTTCAAGTCGTGTTTGTTTTGTGCTTTTGACGAGAGAATTCACCGTGCAGTTCATCATTCGGAATATTGGTAACTCATTTTGTGCTAATATACCTGACGGGAAGCTTACCTGTACTTACTTATGCTGTACAGGTGGCTTATAGCGTCAGCATTCCTCCCACTCTACCTGCTTCGCCTCTTATATTAATAGTAATAATGATAATAATAATGATAATAATGGCGGGGAGACTTCATCGAATAATATCTTCCCTTTGCTTCGCCAGATCATTTTCCTGACTTTTTTTTTACAGCACAGAGAGCAACTCAAGGGCAACAAAAAGAAAATGTCAAAAAAAAGCCCGCTAACTGTTTTTTTTTTTTTTTTGACAACGAAGGAGACAGCTCAAGGGCACAAAAAAGGAAACAATAATAAAAAAGCCCGCTACTCGCTGCTCCTAAAAAAGAATCAAAAGAGGTGGCCGAAAGAGAGGTCAATTTCGGGAGGAGAGGTGTCCTGATACCCTCTTCCCACAGAGCGAAAAGTATAGAGTGGCGAAGACCTACACGTAAATTATCCATGAGCAGCACATTTTTGGGATATTTCCACACCGGAGCGCCATCAGAGTCATTCACTTCGCCATTAATCATTTTCAAGGTAGTTAGAATGCGATTAAGTAGGATTGGATTACATTTCCGCGTTTTAAGCCCCTTTTTATGGCGGCGCAAGAACAAAAATATCACACGCAAATGTTGCTCAACCTCTCCGTCTACACATTAGCGCGCTTGGAGAGATTTGCGTTCACGAGAGAGAAATTACTGATATATACCCTTCCATTTGCGTTCCCAGGAGATATGACACTGATATATTCCCTTTTTAACTCTCTATGGCAACCCGAACTACATCACACGCATAAGTTCTACATCTTCATCATTTTTCCATACGTCAGCGCACGAAGAAATATTTACGTTCACAGATAACCCATCACTAAAACATTCCCTCTTTAACAAGAGCACAAATATCACACACACAAGTTCTTCATTATCTTTTTACATCAGCGCACGAAGAAATATTTGAGCCCACAGGAAATTCATCACTAATAGGCAACATCCCTTTTTTAACTCAATGACAGAACAAGAACAACACTATCACACGCATAAGTTCCACATCGTCTTTCTAAATCTCTTCATCATCTTCCTACATCAGCGTATACGAGGAGATACACGTAAATTTCCGTCCACAAGAGATCCAACACTGATACATTCCCTTCACTCCTCGCCTTCCCACGCTGGTACACAAACACGCGTCCATCACTTAAGAGTCTTCAGCGCCTCAACCCCGCGCCCCGGCAGCCAACCCGAGAGGAAGCGGCGCCGGTGTTTATACAGGTACACGCCCGCCCCTTATCACGGCCGCGGTGTCTTCGTGCTTCACATTTTCACCTGAGCCTCGAGTGATGACAGGAATGGCGGGAGTCGAGGCATGCCGGGGGTGGCCTTGATGTTTTTTTTGTTTTCCCTCTCGAGTCGTGTTTGTTTTGTGTTTTTTGACAAGAGAATCGATGTAAAAATGACAATGCGAGGTGTTCACAATTTATTAGTTAGAATGGGATGCAGAATTACTTAATATTGAGTGAATACGTCGATATATTTGTTTTTTTCCCTTTCAAGTTGTTTGTTTTGTATTTTTGAGGGGAGAATCGAAGTAAAAATGACAATGCGAGGTTTTCAAAGTATTTTAGCCCGAAAGAG
Organism: Eriocheir sinensis; assembly: GCF_024679095.1. Lineage (NCBI taxonomy): Eukaryota > Metazoa > Arthropoda > Malacostraca > Decapoda > Varunidae > Eriocheir > Eriocheir sinensis. The sequence continues at coordinate 16,658,904 of NC_066520.1, forward strand.
ATGGATAACAATTAGATACTGAGTGACCCCGACGGAATAATGATAAGAACCACATGCAGGAAAGTCATTTGTATCCCGTTTCGTATTTAGATGTTAACGAATGGCTTTATTTTACCTCTTAGAAGCAGCAGAAGAGACATTCGGGTTAATAGTATTGTAAGGAAGTGAATATACATCCTCTATTTCATGCCAGTCGGATTCATTAAAGTAAAACGAATACAAGAAGGGAATACCAAGACACCTTTCCATCCGATAGCGACCTCACTTTTGGCCGCTCTTCTCTATACCGTCTTTTATAGGAGCAGTGTTAGAAAGCTTTATTGTCTTTATTTATTTTTTGCCCTTGTGCTGCTTCCTTTACTGTAAAAAAACAACTAATGCCCAAGGACTGCTTATATTTACCCCTCGTTTAATTAAGAAAAAGCGTCGATATATTGAGACTGAGGGACTTTGGGGCCACATAGCGAAGCCCCTAAAAATAACGCAGACAAGAAAAAGGTCGAAAAATGAATGTGTAGCGAGAAAGAACGAATGGATGAGAGAAAAGGGATGCGTGGTGTTTTTTTTTTTTACTTGTTACTGTGTGTGTGTGTGTGTGTGTGTGTGTGTGTGTGTGTGTGTGTGTGTGTGTGTGTGTGTGTGTGTGTGTGAAATATAAAACTTGAATAATTAGTTGAAAGGAGTATACGTAACAAAGAGAGAGAGAGAGAGAGAGAGAGAGAGAGAGAGAGAGAGAGAGAGAGAGAGAGAGAGAGAGAGAGAGAGAGAGAGAGAGAGAGATTTCACATTCCTCTCCTCAACTTGTCTGTGCTCACGCGTTTTCTTGCTATACCAAAAGTTCAGTGGCGCTCGTCTTGTCCTTCTTCGTCATTTAAACTAAGACTCTTTCTCTCCTCATCCCCCTTCCCCCCTCTCTCTCCCTCCCTCTCTCTCCCTCTCTCTCGCTCTCTCCCCTCGCCGCCTCACTATTAGATAAACATTAGCATCACCAAAGCTTAAAAGTTAAAAACGTGTGACACTCAACTGTTCTGTTTTTGCTCTTTTCCTTCGCCTCCTCTTTCCCCGCGCATCCCTCATCTCCCCTACCATATTCTCTCTCTCTCTCTCTCTCTCTCTCTCTCTCTCTCTCTCTCTCTCTCTCTCTCTCTCTCTCTCTCTCTCTCTCGTTCGTTTGGGCTTTATTGGAGGTTTGGATGCTGTTTGGAGTAGGATTGGATCGTTTGTGGACCACCGGAAGGCCTTTGGTTAGGTTTTGTCTGAGGACGAGGTGACTGAATGATCGGAGCACACGCACAAACGCGCTAGGTCTTAATTGCCTTTTTGGTGTCATGTTTATATTACGTAACTAGCTATTTCTCTTTTCCGTAGCTTTATTTCCCGGTGTTAACGCTCTTTGATGTGTCTTATATATTATAGTTTCACTGGTTAGCTATTATGTATGTTTTGTTGTGGCTCCCAAGTGACTGAGGACCGCAAGTTTTGTCTGTCTTCATTAAGCGAGAGTATGTATATTTTTTTATATGTTTTCAAGTCTTTATCCTTTTCCTTCTGCAATTACTTAAACGTATATTTATTTCCCTCTTGACAAGGAGAAGTATTTGAATTTTCATTCCTATTTCCTTTTTCCTTTTCTTCATATCTTTTTCACTTATTTTCTCTTTTGCCTTTTGATCGCATTTTCTTCCTTCCTTCCTTTTTCTTTTTTATTAATTATTTTTCCGTCTTTCTTTCTATACTTCTTCTTTCCCTTGGTTGTTCCCTTCCATCGTCCTTTATTTTTTTTTTATGTCCTTCATTTCTTTTTTAAATCCACTTTCCTTTCGTTCCAGTTTCTCCTCTGTCCTTCGTTTTCTTTTTTAAATTCATTTTCTTTCCGTTCTTTTTTTTGTACATAATGACACGTTACAGTTCATGGCTTTCCTTCCTTATGATTCTCAGCACCGTAAAGTCTTAAGGATATTTTGTTTCACTTTACTATTTTATTTATATTTCACTTTACTTTGTTTTACTTTATTTTACTTCTAATTTTATTCTCTTAGTGGAAAAATAATTGCCGCTGAGTCGTCGTCTTTTCGCTTCTCTTTCCCTCGTGTTGCGTGAGAACCGTTAATGAGAGAGAGAGAGAAAAAAAAAAACACTAATCGATTTCTCTTCACCACCTTACTATATTTCACTACGAGGTCTCAGTGGAAAAAATGCCTCTGAATTCTCGTCCTTTTGCTTCTGTCTTCGCTCGTGTTGTGTGTGAACCGTTAATGAGAGAGAGAGAGAGAGAGAGAGAGAGAGAGAGAGAGAGAGAGAGAGAGAGAGAGAGAGAGAGAGAGAGAGAGAGAGAGAGAGAGAGAGAGAGAGAGAGAGAGAGAGAGAGAGAGAGAGAGAGAGAGAGAGAGAGAGAGATCGAGAGAGAGAGAGAGAGAGAGAGAGAGAGAGAGAGAGAGAGAAACAACAACAACAACACCCCTTTCAACCCTTCAGTCCTTCAACCTTCCCTTTTCCTCCTCCTTTTAACCATTTGTCCTCTTTTTCCTCCTGTAGCGTCCGTGTAGTGAGTCTCGATGCGTGTACCCCCCTCAACCCTGCAACCCTTCAACCTTCCCCTTTCCTCCTCCCTTTAACCAATTTTTTCCTCCTCTTCTTCCTCCTGTAGCGTCCGTAGAGTGAGTCTCGACGCATGGACTGTCTTGAACCTTCTCCTTCCTCCTCCTTTTATCCTTTTGTCCTCCTCCTCCTTCTCCTGTCGCGTCCGTATAATGTGGGTTTCGACTAGTGTACTCTCTTGAACCTTCTCCTTTCTCCTCTTTTTAACCATTTGTCCTCCTCCTCCTTCTTCTTTTGCGTCCGTATAGTGAGAGAGTCAATGCTTATACCCTCTTGAATCTTCCCCTTCCTCCTCCTTTTAACCACTTGTCCTCCTCCTCTTCCTCCTGTAGCGTCCGTAGAGTGAGAGTTTCGACTAGTGTACCCTCTTGAACCGTCCCCCTTCCTCCTCCTTTTAACCATTTGTCCTCCTCCTCTTCCTCCTGTAGCGTCCGTAGAGTGAGAGCCTCGACGCCGCTGTTTTTCCCTCGCCGTCACTCTCTCGTATCCATTCGTTGTCAGCCGCCTGTATCCATTTGTTGCCGCCCGTCACTCTCAGGCTCACTCTCCTGCCAACTGCCACTCATTAGTTAATTGTATCCTTCTATTTTCGGCCCTTGGATCCCTGCCTCGCGCCCCTCCTTGTCGCTTAATCGTTGTTACATCCAGGGTCGTGATGGGGAGGCTGAGGCTGCGTGTGCGTGTGTGTCGTTCAGTGTTGGGGTTACTTTGTTGTGTTGCTTTTATTGTGTTGCGCCTAATTGATGGTTTTGCTTAATGCTGAACTGCTTTTTGTGTTGTAACGTTTGAGCTTTATTAGTTATATATACAGCTTTAGGACTTGTTGCAGTGAGAGTAGTGAATATTTTATGGAAACGTAACATAGTGTCTGGTAATTATGTGTTGCTTATAGTTTTGTTCAGTTGGTGGTTTTATGTAATTGCCGAACTGTTTAATATATTGCTGTAACGTTTGGTCTTTATTAACTATTTATACAGCTTTAGAACTAATTGCAATACACGAGAGGAGGAATATTCAATGGAAACCTAACATACTTAATCTCCTTTTTCCTCTCCTCCTTTCTCTAATTTCTTTATTCATCTATTTCGTGTTCTAACTCTTCACTTTGTCCTCCTATTTCAAGAGATAGTTTAAGAGGTGACCCCCGCCCATCCCCCCCACTCCGAAAGGCCAACTCTAGACACAAAAGGCAAAACACCCCCCCAAAAGGTCCCCCACGATGCAAATACACAGAGATCGCTGCGCAGATTAACCCGGAATGAACAAATCGCCACGGGCTGACCAAATGAAGGCATTAACACCTCGCGCTGAATTAATGAGGCTCTGTTTAATGAGCTGCCGTGTCGAGTGGCGAGGCGGGGCGAGCTGACGGGAGGCGAGGTGGAAAGGACGACCACGCAGGTGTTGCCAGGGAAAGGGGAAGGGAGACGGCGTGAAGGGAGACAGTAGGAAGGAATTAATGAGAAGAGGAACGATTGTGAGGGAGAGTGAAGGCTACGGGGTTACTTAACTTAGGAGTACATAAAGGAAAGGATGTGAGAGAAGAGGTGTTAGAGTTATTAGTGGTGTCAGTAGGAAGGTATTAGTGAGAAGAGTAACTATTGAGAGGGGTGGAGAGTGAGGACTATATACGGGACTACTTAATTTAGGAGTACATAAAGGATAGGGTGTTAGAGAAGAGGTATTAGAGTTGTTAGTGGTGTCAGTAGGAAGGTATTAGTGAGAAAAGGGACTTATGTAAGGGGTGGAGAGCATGGGCTATACGGGGTTACTCAGCTTAGAAGTGCAAGGAGGGAAGGATATATGAGAAGAGGTATTAAGTGTTATTAGTGGTGTCAATAGGAAGGTATTAGTGAGAAGAGGGACTGTTGTGAGGGGTGGAGAGCATGGCAGAGAATGAGTGAGGATTATTTAGCTTATGAGTGCAAGAAGGAAGGGTGCAAGAGAAGAGTTAGTGGTGTTGTTAGTGGTGATGAATAGTCGATGCTTTGGGGCTGTCACTCTTCTAATTTGTTTACTCTTTTGTATCTGTTTCATCTTTTAGCTCCTTTTCCTTTTTATCTCTTTTCCTTGTTATCCTCCTTCCTCTCCTCCTCCTCCTCTTCTTTTTTGTCCTTCTCTTTCTCATCCTCTCTTTTTATGTATTCATCTATTTTGTGTTTTAACTTCTCTTAAATTCCTTTTCCCCTCTTCCTCCACCTCCGCTTCCTCTCCATCCTTTTCCGCTTTCTCCTCTTCTTCGTCTTCCTCCTCCTCCTCCTCCCCCTCCTCCTCCTCCTCCTCCTTTTACTCATCTTTTTACCTATTTATTTTTCGTGTTTTAACTTCTCCTCCTCCTCCTCCCCTCTACTCCCCCTCCTCCTCCTCCTCCTCTTCCTCCTCCCCCTCCTCTTCCTCCTCCTCCTCCTCCTCACCTTCTCCGGGGGCGGGCCGTCTGGATCTGCTGGTTCCGTCAACGCCGTCCTGTAGGGTGGCCGCGGGAGGGAGCGCTGCGCCCCGCCACCCTCACTCGCTCCCTGCTGTGGCTGCTGCTGTGCCTGGCCCCCTAACCTCCCACTCTCCCCTCCCCCGTGCGACTGCGGCGGGGAGTGGAGGTGCTGGTGCTGGTGGTGGTGGTGGTGGAGGTGGGGCGGCGTGTGAGAGGCAAGGTTAACAGCCTGTGTGGGCGGCGGGGGCGGCGGAGGAGCTTGCTGGGGTATGGGAAGCACGCTTTCCCCGTGCCTGGAATCACCTCCTGGTGTGGTGGACCCTGAGGGGTGCGAGGGGGCAGCCTGGGGGGTGTCGGGCTGCACCATGTACGGGCTGTGGGCGTACGGTTGATACATCACTTGAGCGCAACTCATATTTCGCTGTGATTAAGTCTGTTTTTCACTTGTGGAGGTGACTAGGTGTGTGGTGATGAGCGGTGTGTTGTGTGGTGTGGGTGGTGACTAGTATATGGAGGGGGTGACCGACGGCGGGTGTGACAGTGACCAGTAACAGTTTTAGTGACTACACGGTGCCCACAGTGCCGCGGCCTAAGGCTTGTCTGCCTCCCGCCACTGTCACTGTGGCCGCGACAGTCTGGTTTCCACTCGCAGTCTGGCCCGCGCCGGCCCGTCACCGCCGTGTGGGTTCCGATCGTTGCGGTCGGAGGACGCTCCTGCCCACCGCTAACTGCCGCGCCGACACACCTACATTTTCCAGCAGCAGGAGTGGCACTAAGGGACGGCCGCACTGAATGAGTCTCACATGGCGTCACTCTGGCCACGGGATGGACTTTCGAGACGCCTGAGTCCCCCACATGTGAGAACACCGAGGGGAGAGGCGGGGGGAGGGAGCGGCGGAGCGGCGGAGAGCGCGCGGCGATACACAACAGTACACCCCAACCTCCCTCACACTACACTCACTACCTCCCACCACCATCACCACCACTCCCCCTTCGCCGCCGTCACTCCCGTCCCCACCGCCACCGCCGCTGCCGCCGCCGCTGCTCTGCGCATGTGTGGCCGCAGTGGGCGGGGTTTGGGCGCCATGTGCCGGCCCGGTTACTAGTTTTTGCATTTTATTGAACCGCTAAAATTCGAAACGCCGTCATTAGATGTCCCAGCAATCAGTCTGCCTTCCCAGGGGGTCAGCGGGTCAGGGCGGGTCTCTGCACCGCCGGAGTGAGGGCACGACGCAGGATCGGAGACAATCGGAGGCTCCACACGTGTCTTCGGCGGGGCGGCTCCCCCTCCGGCCCCGCGACAACAAGCGGGAGCCAATCAGAAAATTCCTGCAGCGGGAGGTTGCCGGGTGGCCCCAGACGGTGAGCTATGACGAAAATAAAAACCATTTCCCGGCAGCCAATGGTGGGGCCAAGGGGAAGTAAACAGTGGATTAGTGCGACCTTACGACCTATGAAGAGCTGCTCCCCTTTACTCTCTGTCCTCCCTTCTTTCCCCTCTGAGCGACGACGGCGGCGAAGAGGCTGCGAGGGCGGGAGGGAGAGGTGGGGAGCTGGAGAAGGAACGAGGGGAAGGAGAGAGTGAGGGGATGGGATCTGTGTGTGTGTGTGTGTGTGTGTGTGTGTGTAGGAGGGGACGGAAAAAAAAGGAGAGCGTGGATAGGAAAGGAATTAAGGCCCTAGAATTGAGGGGACGATGGAGGGAAAGAAAAGGAGAATATCCGATGAGGAGGAGAGGGGGGAGGGGGCGATGCACGTGAGATGGGTCGCCTAAGAAGGAAAGACGGAAGAAATTAAGAAAGTTTAGAAAGAAGTGGAGGGCGGCGAGGGGCTGAAAGGGAGGAAAAGATGGAGGGAAAGATCGAGGAAGTAAGGAACGTGGAAAGGAGGTATATTAAATCGCCCTTGAGAAGAAAACACACGAATTAAGTTACGACAGTCTCAAAACTACGAGTCTTAACAATACGACGGTCTTGACATTACGACGATCTTGAGAGTACGACGATCTTAACATTACGACAGTCTTAATATTACATCATGAGTCTTACTAATTCGACAGTCTCAGCATTAGGACAGTCTTAATAATTCGACAGTTTTAACATTACGACAGTCTTAACATCACGACAGTCTCAACATCACGACAGTCTTAATTAATAAATCGACATTCTTTCTCTTAACATTACGAGTCTTTGTTGTTCCTCTCTTTTTCCAAATTTCGATCAGCCTGTATTTTTTCTGCATATTATTTTCCAGATCTTCTCTAATTCATAATGTTTTTCTCCTCTCGATTTAATTTGATCTTTCTCGCTCTCTTTTCTTCTTTTTTCTCCTTATTAATCCTCGTATTGCCCTGTTTTCCCTCCCACTTGCATTGTCCCGTTTAATTATAAGGAATCCTCGTGTACCATGTTTTATTTTCATCAGAGGTTTGGGTTTAATTTTCGTCCCTTTCATTATCATTTTCAGATCCAGAAGCTTTTATTATTTGTCATTTTTCGGCCGCACCATTCCCCGTCTCTCTGACATATTATTTTCTTTCATATCTGTCAACATTTTTCATTTCCCGCTCCTCTGATGATATGTGTATTTTTCGTATTCCCTTTCGCTTTAATAGAATAATTCTCGTATATATCCCACGCTACCTTTTCCCCTCCTCCTCCCCCCCACTCACAATATTTGTCCGCAGCCATTCTGTCCATAACTACTACTACTACTACAACTACTGTACGTCCAGAAAGAATGACAAGAACAGGTTACAAACATAGACATTCGATTATATATAGAAACCAAAGAATATTTTCCGCAGAAACGATTGTAACATATTCCCTTTCCTTGTAGCTATTCCAAATTGTGGGCTTTAACTGAATGGGTCGTGCGCAACCCATAAGAAATGCCCTTGAGGAATACATTTTATTTAAGTAAACGAAACGGCTCAAGGGTAAAAAAAAAAAAAAAATAAATAAATAAACGTGAAGCGCTTCTCCTACAAAAGCAAAATGAGTTCAAGGTCTGAATGGGCCGTGCACAAGAAATACGAAGTGCCCTCAAGGAATACATATTTTAATTAAAGTAAACAGCTTGAGGGTAAAAACAAAGGAAACCAAAAATTCCCGTTTAGCGCTGCACCTGCAAAAGTACACTGAGTTCAGGGGCCAGAAGACTGAATTAAGTGCATGGACAGAAGACGAGTCGAGTATAGAGTGGAAAAACCTTTACCATAAGACATACAAAGAGGTGAAGAAAAGCGAAAAAGGTGTTTATATAAAGCCACTACAGGAACTTGCATTGGGAGGGGACAGAGTATAAATGTTTCCACTCCTAGTATTGTTTCTGTCCGTGAAGGGGTTAGAAAGGGGGGAATGTGTTACAAGAGGAGTGTCAGTTAGGAGCGTATCTATCCACTCTCGTCTTTATACTTATCCTGAATGTTCTTCCTGTGGGTCTAGACGCTTCCTATACCTGGGCAGCTGACGACCTTGAGCACACAGGTAGCACAGGTAGAAGGGTATGATTGACTGATGGTAGTGACAATGCTTATGATAATGATATGGAAATGGAGGTGGATGTAGTAGTAGTAGTAGCAGTAGTGGTAGTAGTGGTGGTAGTGGTAGCAAAAATGTGGTATTATGAAAAAAAAAAAAGACACACACACACACACACACACACACACACACACACACACACACACACACACACACACACACACACACACACGAGGATAATGGTATTGGGTGTGGCTGTTCTCATACCAAGGTGAAAAAAGGGGAAGGGAGGAAGGGGGGAAGGGTGAGGATAGGGAGAGAGGTGGGGAGAAGGGAGGGGAGGCAAGAAGGATATGGTAGTTAATGGAAATGGGGAAGTGATGGACAGAGGGGAATAGGAAACAGGTGGACAAGGAAGAGAAGTGAGACGCGAGATAATGAAGGGGAGAAGAGGAGGGAAGGGTAAGAAGGGTAAGAGGAGAGTGGTGTGGAAGGGAAGGTGAAGTGGAAGAAAAAGAAATATAAATGGAGTTGGAAAGAAAAGAGGAAAGGGGGAGAAGAAGGATGAGGGAAGGGAAAAGGGAGAGAAGGATATGAGAATGGGCAAAGAAGATGGGATGAGAAGCAGAAGAAGAAAGAAATGGAAGAAGAAGGAAGCAGTACGACAAGGAGCTAAGGAAAAGGAAGGAGAAGAAAAGGAAGGAGGAGGGAAGGGCAAAGAGAGGGAAAAATGAAACGGAGAGGGAAGAAAGGAACGGAAGGAGAAAGATACGGCATGACAGGGAGCTAAAGAGTGAGGAGAAGAAAACAGAAAGGGGTAGGTAGGGAAGGGCAGGGAGAGGGAAGGGAGAGGAGGCGGGTCAGCTGGTGGCATGCGGGAAGGAGTGTGGGAACGAGGTTATGGTAATCTCAACAGGTAGGCTGATAGATAGCCGGACAAGTGGCCTAATAGATAGTTGGTCAGAGAGATGGCGCAGATAGGTCAGTAGTCGGGGAGATACTATCGAGGGACACACACATACGAACACACAAATTATCAATAAATCATCATCGAAATGCTCAACTTCTTCCTCCTCTTCTTCTTCTTCCTCCTTCTGTTCCTCTTCCTCCTTCTCCTTCCATTGCAGTCACGTTGATGTAATGTACGTACACACACACACACACACACACACACACACACACACACACACACACACACACACACACACACACACACACATCACTTTGCCGTCCCTCCTTCTGATCTTATCGCTGTGTCTTAAGATTGACGAAGCTTTGTGAGAAATCAAGACCATATCACCTCGCCTACGATCCCATTCTCATCCGACTCCTCTCCCTTCCCCTCTCCTCTTCTACCTCCTCCTCCTCCTCCTCCTCCTCCCTCTAGAAACAATAGGCCAATTACACAAAACCTTTGGTATGTGTGTTTGTCAAAGTCCACCCATCTACCCACCTTCCTTCCACTCCCTCCTCCACTCCACCCCACCTCTCTCCTTCTCTCTTATTTCTCCTCCTCTTCCTCTCCTCCTCCTCCCCTTCGTCGCATAAACTCACTTCGTCTTTTTTTTTTCTCCCTTCCAGCCTTTATCGAAGAACTGGTTCGGTTAGAATTCCCATCACCTCCATCACTCTCCCCCTTCCCTCCCTTCCTCCCTCCCTCCCTCTCCTTCCTCCTCCACCTCCTCCTCTACCTACTCCTCCATTCCCTTCCATTTCAGACTTCTTCAGGATAAAGTTTTTCTCGATTTCGTTTGCTTTGTCAATGTTTTTTTTTATTTGAATTAATTTTAAGATTCTCTCTCTCTCTCTCTCTCTCTCTCTCTTTATCTCTCCCCAATAGTTGTAAACAAACCCATCGACGCCTCGGAACACGTGACCAGCCCTCATTAGAGAGAGAGAGAGAGAGAGAGAGAGAGAGAGAGAGAGAGAGAGAGAGAGAGAGAGAGAGAGAGAGAGAGAGAGAGAGACACACACACACAGTCATCACATAATTAAGAAAAATCATCCAGATTAACAATAAAAAGCAAAACAAGTCTAGAGATTATAAGTAAATAAATAAACTAACTAATTACAGCTTACACTAAAGTCAAGGGAGATTTGGGGGTCTCTCTCTCTCTCTCTCTCTCTCTCTCTCTCTCTCTCTCTCTCTCTCTCTCTCTCTCTCTCTCTCTCTCTTCGCCTCGTCGGTTCCCATGAGAAGTATTCACAACGGCAGCTTAATATCTGATTCAGGAGGAGGAGGAGGAGGAGGAGGAGGAGGAGGAGGAGGAGGATGGGGAGGGGGAGGGAGAGAAGAGAGAGAGAGAGGGTGGGGGGGGGGGGTGGAGGAAGAGAGAGAGTAGAGAGAGAGAGGAGGGGAGAGAGAGAGGAGAGAGAGAGAGAGAGAGAGAGAGAGAGAGAGAGAGAGAGAGAGAGAGAGAGAGAGAGAGAGAGAGAGAGAGAGAGAGAGAGAGAGAGAGAGAGAGAGAGAGAGAGAGAGAGAGAGAGAGAGAGAGAGAGAGAGAGAGAGAGAGAGAGAGAGAGAGAGAGAGAGATCGTATTCTGAAAAGTATGTGGGGCGGATGGAGAAGAGGAAAGGGGAGGAGGAGAAGGAGGGGGAGGAGAATGGGGGAGGGGAAGGGAGGAGGGGAGGAGAAGGGGGGAGGGGAAGGGGTCAAGACATGTCCCCAGTTTGTTAAAATAGCTGGTGTTCACTGGATCCTGACGGCCCCGTGTGTGTGTGTGTGTGTGTGTGTGTGTGTGTGTGCGTGTGTGTGTGCGTGTGTGTGGGAAAAATTCACATTCTTAGGCGTGCTTGTGTGTACTACGTGTTTGTGTTGCGTTTTGTTATCATTATTATTATTATTATTATTATTATTATTATTATTATTATTATTATTATTATTATTATTATTATTATTATTATTATTATTATTATTATCTTCATTAGCATACGTAATAGCAGCACCATTGTCTTCCCTTTCTTCCTCCTCCTCCTCCTCTTCTTCCTCCTCCTCTTCCCTCTCCTCCTGCTCCTCCTCCTCCTCCTTAGTATCCCCGCCTGTCCATGTTTCCTTCTCTACATCCCCATCATCATCATCATCATCATCATCATTTACATATACAAACTCCGCAGGTGATATGTGACGCAGGTGTTATAAGATTAAGGGTTCCGAGAATGACATGACAAGTAAGGAGTAAGAGAAATAAAAAGTGAGGGAAGGGCTGAAGAAGTTCGAAGATGAGCGAATGAAAGAATGGAGATAGATATAAGGGAAGAAACATGAAAATTGAAAGATAAGTAAAGGAAGAGAGATGAATGAATGAAAGGGGAAATATAGGAGGGTTGGAGCAAGAAGGAGTGACGAGGGAGAGGGAAGTGAGGGAAGGGAGACGAATGAATAAAAGACAATGAAAGAAAGATATGAGGGAGGAAACCTGAGTGAATGAAGGAGAAGAACGAAATGAGGTAAGAAAAATAAATGAATGCAAGACGATGGAAGACAGAAATATATGAGGGAAGAAACGAGTGAATGAAGGAGGAGAAAGAAGGAAGGGAAGAAGGTAGAGTGAAGAAAGGAGAGCAAGGGAGAAGAAAAGAAAATTGGAAAGAGGAAGAGAAAGAAATTTGAATGAGTGAAAAGGGAGAAAGAAATGGAAGAAGGAAGTAGAGTGAATAGAGAAGAAGGGGGAAGGAGAAGAAAAGAAGAAAGAAGTGAAGAGGAAGAAAGAAATGAGGGAAGACCAGTGAAAGATGAGGCGCTTTATGAGGGAGAAGAAGGAGAAAGGTCTGACACCCATCATTCACATATTGGACCAAGGACGGAAGAGAGAAGGAGACGCAATGATTTATAACTGTTGAAAATACGGATTGTTGGAAAGCTTGGCAGACAGATGGGGCTGATGTTAATTGATGATGCTGTGGTCGTGAGTAAGATATGGGAAGGTGAAGGGAGTTGGTGGTGATGCTGGTGATGGTTGGTCTGATGATGGTAATGGTGGTGGTGGTTGATGTGATTGTAGTGATGGTGGTGATGGTTTTGTGGTGGTGGTGATGGTGATAATAATGGTGGTAGTGGTGATGGTTGGGTGTAATTATGATGCTGGTGGTGATGGTGATGATGGTGATGGTGGTTAGTATGGTGGTGGTGGTGATAGTGTTGGGTATGGTGATGTTTTAGTGACCAAATCATCGGGTAAACAAACAAACAAACAAAAAAAAAACAAAAAAAAAACGAAATATAAATGCAAGTAGAAAAAAAAGATGTATTCATAATTTTAGGAGAACTAACGGTCCAGTTAAATTAAAGTCACTTCCGAAAAAAAAAAAAGATTCATTCGGATTACATACCAAAAAGAAACAAAAAAAGTCACCCACACATTACATTGAGTCTAAAGTAAAAGTCTAAATTAGGGGCATACGATATAGCTGCGCGTGGCCTCATCACACATCTCCGTCGCATTGGCCCTTGAGCAGAGAGAAAGCGACAGATTAATTCGGGGGTTTGGGTGGGGCAATGGGTTTGGCGCTCGACTTACGATTGAAAGGTCACGAGTTCGATCCCCGCTCACGGCAGCTTAGAGAGAGAGAGAGAAAGAGAGTGAGGAAGGGAAAGAAAATGAGACATGAACGAAATGGAAGATAAAAACAGAGTGCAGAAAAAGAAGAGATGGGAAGGAAAGGGAGAAGGAACTGAAAGAGAGAGAGAGAGAGAGAGAGAGAGAGAGAGAGAGAGAGAGAGAGAGAGAATCAGGACAAGGGTATGTGGGAGGGACTGTACCTGGAAATATATTGTGTGTGCGTGCGTGTGTGTGTGTGTACCAGGGAGTGGGTTGACGTTATCAGGAAGTGTCTCCGTGGGAAGCTGGGGACTGCGTGCTGGGGATAACTCGGCTGTCAGCGCTTCTGTTAGCTGTCACCCCCCCCCCCCTCCATTCTCCTCCCACCATCCCTCCACCCCTCTCTCTCTCTCCTTCCCTTCCTACACCTCTTCCTCCAACTTCTCTCTTTCCCCTCTCGTCTCCATTCAATTCCCTTCCAGTCCCTTTTTTTCCTTTTTTCTTTCTCTTTTTGTCTTTTCTCCCTCTTTCCCTCTCTTCCTCCATCCCCTCCTTTCTTTCCCCTTTCCTTTCCATTTAACTTTTCCCGGCCATTTTTTTCCCTTTTTCTATCTGTTTTTGCTCTTTCTTCTCGTTCTCTCTCTTTCTTCTTTCTCACCTCTCTCCTTATTTCTTATTCCTCCCTTTCCATTTCCTTCAACCTTCCTCTTTCTCATTTGTCATCTTCTCCGTGTTATTCTCCATTTCCCTTTCCCATTCTTTCCTTTTCTTCCCATCCACTTCCCTTCTTTTCGTCCTTTCATATCTGGTCTCTTCACTATTTTTCCAATCCCTTCCTATATACTCCCGTTTAGTTACTTCCCTTCCTTTTTCTTCTCTTTCCATTCTTTTCCTTCCCTTTCGTCACATTTCTTCCATTTCCTTCATTCCCTTCCATTCATTTTTCTTCCATTTCCTTGACGTTCCTTCACTTCATTTTCTCTCCGTTTCCACCCCTCTTTTTTTCTCTTCTTTTTCCTTCATGTTTCTTTTCCTTGTTTTCTTTTCCTATCCATTATTTTCTTTCCATTCCCCTCTTGTTCATGCCCTTCATATTCCATTCCTCTTTTTTCTGATCCTTCCCTTTGTTTTATTTCCCTTCTCTTCCTCTTTCTGCCCATTATTTTCTTTCCCTTTCCTTTCTCTATCTGCCCATTATTTTATTTCCCTTACCTTTCTATATCTTCCCATTATTTTCTTTCCCTTCCCTTTCTGATCATTCTCTCTGTTTTGTATCCCTTCCCGTCCCGTCCCTTTCCTTCCCCTTCTTTCCCTTCCGTGAGTTAGCAAGCGTCACGCCGCCTAGTGTTAAGCATCGCCGCCAGATGGCCAGAGGTGGCAGCGCCCATCCAGCCACCAGCATCCATAATCTTGACCGGCTTTTAAAGAGACGCAAGATTGATGTACTTTTATAATTTTTTAATCTCACATGCACACTCACGTACTACCGATGAATGTGTGAAGAGGTGGGGGGTAGGGGATTTTGTGTGGGGGTAGGGGGGGGTTCTGTGTGTGTGTGTGTGTGTGTGTGTGTGTGTGTGTGTGTGTGTGTGTCGTATTCATTAGTCCTCACATTCATATTCTTGACCTCCCATTTTCCTTCTCTTAAGTGGTATTTCCTCCATGACCAGCCCCTCTAACCCCCCCCTGCCCCCCCTCCCCTCACCACCCCTCCTCACCACCACCACCACCACCACCATCAAGTCTCTTTCCTCCCTATATCTCTCTTCCCCCTCGTCCCCCCTCCTCCTCCTCCCCTTCTCCCCCCCTCCACCTCCCTCCCTCCTCCCCCCCTACACACTTGAGGGGATTATGGTAGAAGTGATGGGCGTGTTATGACGATTAATGTGATGGGCGCGTGATGGTTGGGGCGTTAATATGCCTCCTCCTTCTCCTCCTCCTCCTCTTCCTCCCCCCCCTCTCTCTCTCTCTCTCTCTCTCTCTCTCTTAATGTCAATAGAGATTATCACGCTTCACACACTCTTAATACATTTCCTGCCTCCTCCCCCTCCTCCTCCTCCTCCTCCTGGTCCTTCTGTTACTCCTAATCCTCTTCTTCATACTTGTGATTCTCGTGTTTCCTGCGTGTCTGGTTTTTATTTTCTCCTCCCCCTCCTCCTACTCCTCCTCCTCCTCCTCCTCCTCCTGCTTTTCCTTCTCATGCATGCAGTTTATAGGTAAATTTTCGAAAGAAGTGATATATATATTTTCATCTCTCTCTCTCTCTCTCTCTCTCTCTCTCTCTCTCTCTCTCTCTCTCTCTCTCTCTCTCTCTCTCTCTCTCTCTCTCTCTCTCTCTCATAAAACCAATTAACACTCTTTTAATCCATTTCTTTTCCTGAGAGAGAGAGAGAGAGAGAGAGAGAGAGAGAGGTGGCAAATTGAATGAAGGCGGAACATATTACAGAGGGACCAAACAAATTAAATTCCCGCGTATTGGCGCACGTGCGACGCCAACACGTGCTACGGAGACCACGTGCGGAGCGGCCACGTGCTGGGGGAGGCGGGAGAGGGAAGGGTGGGAGGGGGGAGGGATGGGAGGGACAAAGGAGGGATGGTTTCGTTGAGCATGGGGTAAGGAGGAAGAGGAAGGGAGAGAAGGGGGAGGAGGTGGAGGGTAGGGAAGAATGGGTGTGGTGGGGAGGGATGGGGGTTGGACAAAGGAGGGATGGTTGGGCTGAGTATGGAGGAGGAGGAGGAGGAGGAGGAAATGGAGGGATAGCTGATGAATAATAAAGTAGCGTAAAATTTATATTGCGTGTTCTCGCTTTTGATGAGTGATTATTTTTTTTTTTTTGGTGGTGCGTGAACTTATTATGTCCGTCTGTCTTTGTGTATCTCTCTCTCTTCCTGTCTGTCTGTCTGTTTCTATCTGCCGTTCTGACTGCTTGTAAGTGAGCTAATAGGTCTTTCTACTAATCATTTTATATCTATTATCTTGAGATAGATAAATAGATGGGTAGATAGATAGATAGATAGAGATTGACAAAGATAGACACACAGAGAGACAGAAAGAGAGGATGAGAGCCAGACTGCACACCCTCACCATCCCTATACACACAGAAACACACGAACACACAAACTTGAACCTCTCTCTAAAGTAGGTAATTCCCCTTCAAGTGCACAACCCAGCAGGTGACTCAAGAAGCAGAACCAGGCATGACGCTGCAGCAGGAGTGGGAGAGGATGGGGGGGGGGGAGGGGGTCATTCCAGTTCGGGGAGGAGGGGCGGAGGAGGGAGGAAAGAGAGGTTAAACAGAGGCTCCTTTCTGAATGAGTTTGTGGTTTTATTTTTCTTGTTCATAATCCTCAAGTTACTATGCGTCGTAATAACGTCATCGGTGGGGAAATACTTGGTTTGGTTTCATTGTATCAGAGTATGTTAAGTGAATTTTAAATGTTTGTTATAATTGGTGAGCATCTATTTATCTATCTATATATCTATCTATATATCTATTTCTATCTATCTATCTATATCTACTTACATCTTGGGTCCCTTCTTTTTGTCGTTATTTTTCATCTATAAATAAGTATAAACAG
Organism: Eriocheir sinensis; assembly: GCF_024679095.1. Classification (NCBI taxonomy): domain Eukaryota; kingdom Metazoa; phylum Arthropoda; class Malacostraca; order Decapoda; family Varunidae; genus Eriocheir; species Eriocheir sinensis. The sequence continues at coordinate 16,675,530 of NC_066520.1, forward strand.
TTTGCTCGCTATTCTGAACATTTAAAGAGAGAACAAAAGTGTGTGTGTGTGTGTGTGTGTGTGTGTGTGTGTGTGTGTGTGTGTGTGTGTGTGTGTGTGTGTGTGTGTGTGTTTAATTAATCAGGTAATTGGGTTCAAAGGGTATGCAGGACAGATGAAGCTGAGAGGATTCACCTGTGCTCACTTCTACGTACTAATTGGCCTCTCCTTCCCTCCCTCCCTTCCTCCCTCTCTCCATCTCTACCTCCCTCTCTCTCCCTTCCCTGCAACACACAACACTAATTCCCTTATCGGCACCCGTCCTACACATATTTACACGCCTTTTCATCCCTCCACAGTCGCATATCTTCTCCTTTCTCTCACTGCTTTCCCCTCGCTAGATTCTGTCCCTCTCTTCTCCTTTTCCCTGCCATGAATCTTCCTTTTCCTTCTCTCTCCCTTCTGTCCTCATCCGCTATTTTTTCTCTACTCAGTGATCTTTCATGTCGATAACCTTTTACTTTTTTTTTGCTGTAAACACATCCTCTTTTCTCCGCTTTTAGCTATCTTTCTTGTCTTATCTTTATCTCCTTTCCTTTCTATATCTCTTTTCTTTCACCTGGTTCACTTTCTTCCTTTCTCTTCCTTTCTTTCCCTCTCAATTTAGCTCCTTTTCTACAGCTCTTCCTTCCCTCCTGTTTCAGACACTCACTTTCTCCTTACTTTCTCTCTTTCCCTCTCGCTTTCTGTCACTACTATCTACACTTCTGTCTGTATATTTCATCTTTTCTCCCTTCCTTCTATTTGTGATATTTTTTGTAATCATTGGTATTCAAACTCATTTACTTTCTCTCTCTTTTCTTTTCTCCTTTTTCGTGAACACCGCTTCCGCCCGTTCCCCGCAATCAGACCTGTTCTCTTCGCTGCCAATACATTTTAATCATCCAAACTTGCCTCGTATTAATTCTTCATCCGATATTTTATGCCGCGGTAAATGTGAGCGAAGTTTGAGAGGGGAGAAAAAGTTGGTCGAGAGATCGTTTTCATTATCAACGTAATTTATTGTACGAACAGCTGACAGGCAGAACGGCGCACCTGATGAGGGAGGAGGGAGGAGGAAGGCGGGGGTGGGGGTAGGAAGGGGGAGTAGTTAGTATGGGGGGAGAGGTAGGGTGAGGTGTAATGCGGAGGATGGGAGTGTGTGGGGGAGTGGTGGTGGTGGTGGGGGGGGGGGAGAGTAAGGTAAGAAGGGCGGTTAATTTTTCTATCTAAACTTTTTCACAATAATGACTGACCAATCTCTTTTCCACCTTTTCTCTTGCATCTTTTATTACGTTATGCCCTGAGATCTGGAACACATACTCTCTCCCTTTATCTATCTATCAATCTATATCTATCTGTCTACTTATCTCTAACTATATCTATCTATTTCTCTTAGACGAGGTTACTATTGTCATCACACGCAAGACCCAGCTTTTCTTTTTTTTATGTATTCACAAGGCAATGGAAGAAGAGAGTCACACCAACACTTTTATCTTCGTACACTACATAATTATCCGTGAGCGCCAGTGGTAAGCTTCACACTACACCAAAATATATAAAACTCTCTACAGTCTCCATGTTATCACCAGCACACGCAAGGACAGGCCATTGTAGAGCTAAGCAGTCCCCAAACACACACGAAACTTTACATATGTCATTTTTTGTTTTGTTTTAAGAATAAGAAGTGGGTTAGAGGAGAAGGTACAGGCGGGGGAGAAGGAAAGACTAGAAGAGTGTATAGTTGTATGGTGTAAGGTCGTAAATTGTTCTGGTGTAACTGGTGTTTATCGGGCACCTTATTGGTTAGTTCAAGCCGTAAGCGAATAGTGTTGCATGACTGACCAAAGTGTAATAAGACTGTTGGAGGAAGAAAAAGGGACCCTGTATATATATAAAAAGGGTCCCCATATATATAAAAAAAGAGGCAACTGTGACTATCATAAATTCCTTGTTGTAGTGACGCTTGATTTTGTGTTTGGACGGTCAATCAGAAGAGTAACATCATGTGTGTGTGTGTGTGTGTGTGTGTGTGTGTGTGTGTGTGTGTGTGTGTGTGTGTGTGTGTGTGTGTGTGTGTGTGTGTGTGTGTGTGTGTGTGTCGTGTAACGTCAGCCATCCAATGAGTGACTGTCACCCACGAGACGGAGGAGACTGACAGAAACCTGACCACGAGGGAGGGAGAGAGAGGGAGAGGAGGAGGAGGAGGAGGATGAGGAGGAGGAGGAGGAGGAAGTGAGGGAATGAGTGAGGGAAGGAGGGAAGAAGGGAGGAAAGAGGGAGAGAGAGTGAGAAAGATACATTACTGAGGGGAAAAGAAGATAAGCGTGAAAAGAAGAGAGGGAAAGGAGGAAGGAAAGAAGTATGAAATGAAGGAATGAAGGAAGGGAGAAGAGGGGAAGAAAGAGAGAGTGAGGTGAGAGATACATTACTGAAAGGAAAAGAAGCTAGGCGCGAACAGAAGAGAAGGAAAAAGAAAGGAAAGAAGGAAGAGGAAAAGAAAGAAATAATAATTGTGTAAATGAATATAGGTATAGGAAGGAAAGAAGAAAGAAAAGAAAGAAGAAAGAATGTACGGATGCATAAAAGAAGGAAGCAGTGGGTGAAGGAAGGAAGGAAGGAAGATGCAAATATTTCTCTTTAGTACCAAAATAAAACTGCCGAGCGCATCTCTGTGTTGATATTATTTCCAAAAGGCCGTGAATAGAGTGTACGTGTGTGCGTGTGTGTGTTTAACTGCCGGGAAGAAGGAGGGAAGGCCTACTATTATTTAAAAGGACTCTCTCTCTCTCTCTCTCTCTCTCTCTCTCTCTCTCTCTCTCTCTCTCTCTCTCTCTCCTGGGATAGGCCTATGCGGAAGGTCTTTTTCTGTCTTAAGGGGAAACAAAGGGTGGGAAGACGTGTCGGGAGAGAGAGAGAGAGAGAGAGAGAGAGAGAGAGAGAGAGAGAGAGAGAGAGAGAGAGAGAGACAACCCCTTCTCCCATCATTTCACGTGAAAATTTATACTCTCTGCTCCATTTCCCCTCCAAGCCATTCTCTCTGTCAAACCCAAGCACTGCCACCCTGTCTTGTGCCTCCCTCACCCTTCCAAACACACCCTTACCCCCTTCTTCCCCTTCTCTCCCCTTTCCTTTCCCCTGTAATAGGTTCAAAGGGTAAGAGTGGGTTGGAATAATGCATTGAAACCCATTTCTCACTGACGGGGGTTTGGAAGCGTTGTCAGCAGGTAAATAGGTAAGGTAACGTCTTGATAATTACAGGTAAAGGGTGTAAGAGTAAGTATTATGCCTTCGTGTTTCCCTTGTTGTGTGGCTGGCATTCTTGGGGTGCTTGTGTGTAGGGGGAGGGGGAGGGGGGGTGCTTGTGTGTGTGTGTGTGTGTGTGTGTGTGTGTGTGTGTGTGTGTGTGTGTGTGTGTGTGTGTGTGCGCGTGTGTTTAAAGGTCTTTTCTGAGTGGGGTTAAAAGCCACATGCTCATGGTTATGTATGTATGTATGTATGTATGTATGTATGTCGATAAATCATGTCCACTAATTTGTTATACACTTAATACACGTAATTATCATGAAAAAAACGTTCCGGGAGAGAGAGAGAGAGAGAGAGAGAGAGAGAGAGAGAGAGAGAGAGAGAAGGAAAAAAAATGTACACCTACTTGAAGAAAATGGGAAGCGGGGAGGCCCATCCGTCTTTATTTCATTTAATGGGGTGTCTACTCTATCTTGGGGAGGGGGGCGAGCGGGGGGTCGGGGAGAAGGGCGTGTGATGTATTGGCAGATAAGGGAGAGGAGAGAGGAGGAAAGGAGAGGGAAGAAGAGCGTCGTAATTAGGTGCTAAGATGGAGTGACAAAGGAAAAGGAAGCGGGAGAAGTTAAAATATCACACCGAGAAAGGAAAAGAAAATGAAGAGAAGCAGAGATAGGTATATGGATAGATAGATAAATAGATTAGATTGATTGACAGGCAGATAGATAGGAAGGTAGATAGTTAGATAGATTAATGAAGAGGGAAAGTGTCACAGGATATAATTAAAAGGTTCAAAAAGTTATCCATATCTATTTATTTTTCTTTTTTTTTGATATGGTAGTTGATATTATTGGGAAAAAAAGGAATATTACAGAAACTTCCATTCACGATTTCCTTAGAAAATGAAGAAAATAGTGGATAAAAATGAATGGAAAAATAAGACTGACTAAGAAATAAGACAATATGAAAAAAAATAATGAATAGAATGAAAAAAAATAAGATTGAATAAAAAATCAGATAAAATGTTACAAAACCTTCCGTTCGCGGCTTCCTTAGAGAATGAAAAAAAAGGGAATAAAAATGACAAGAACATGAGTGACGTAGAAAAGTAATTAGTAAAAATAAGGAAAAAAAATAATTGGTCCTAAAGAATTATAACCTGACTGAAAACTGAACGATATAATTAAAACCGGTAATTTAATGGCCTGGTAAGTGATTAAGATTACCGTGATGGGAAGATAGGTGCTAAATATAATGAAGCTTAATTTGAATAGAGAACTGACTGTATGGAAACTAAACTGATTCATATAACAACTGAACACGTTAAAAATATCTGCATATTTGTTTCCTTATCTCTGCACAACACATCAAAATAATCAGCTAATGAAAATCAACAACAACAACAAAAAGCTATCATCTATCATCTATCTATCTATTATTTCATTTTTTTTCAGTAAGTGTCATTTCTTAACCCGTCCGCTGCGATTGTCATGTATTTGGCCCTCAGTGGTAGCCTGGTAACATTATAATCTCAGGTCTATCTCTGCCTCTGTGGTGGATAGTGGAGTGTTTCCCATGTGGTATTGGTGTGCTTTATATCCCCTCCCAAGGTGCAGGACTTTACATTCTTCTTCATTGAATTGTAGCACACACTTTTTGTTCCATTCCTGTAGCTTGGTGATGTCTTCTGGTAGGAAATCCGCAGCCAAGGGGTTAAGGTGTTTCTTTTCCACGCATCGTCTAACTCACGGAGGTTTAAGTCTGGTCTAAGAAACACGCAAGTCCATCAGCGTTAGAAGGTCACTGTAGTCCCAAAGATCCTTATACACTTCCTTCGACCAGTGTTATAAGCGGGGAATGACTTGTCTTTGCTATCTGACACAAATCAGTCTTTTTAACTCACGGAGGTTGAGGGATGATACAAAACACATGTCCGTAAGCGTAGGAAGGTCACTGTAGTCCTCAAAATCCTTATACACATTTAACTCGACCAGTGTTATAAGCGGGCATTGACTTGTCTTTGGAGCCGAACACAAATCCATCTGTTTAACGTGTGTGTCTCCAGCCTAAGTGACCTCGCAAGAATGGACATTATGTGAGATTCCTCCGAGTGGCCGTGTTGTTGATGCGGCCACTTCAGGTTTTCGCTGCCAATCAGTTCATGTTTTTGCGGCGGTGTTGTGAGTTGTGATCATGTGCTCCGGATGACTCAACACATGCCGCTCTCAGCCACTCGAGGGAAGTCAAGCATCCCGCCTCATCAGCTCTCCTCTCCTCCTCCTCTTCCTCCTTCTCCTTCTCCTCCGACTTTCTCTAACCTTTCACCCTCATTTGGGATTCGTGTACTTCCACTTTTTTCCCCCGTTATCGGTTATTAGGCTCATTAGGTTTATTTTCAGGGGACTTTGTATATTGGTTTTCTTTTGAGCATGCTTCATGATGCGTCTTCTCGGCCTCCAAACCTGTTGTCTATCAGTTTTATTCTCACGGGAAGATTGTTCTGTTTCTTGACGCTTTATTTTTCTGGCCTTGGGGAAGTTTTATTGAGAATGTTGACTTATTTGGGTTCATGTTCATTTTGCTATCAAGCGCAGCGCGAAAAAAGGTCGCACAAATGTCTGTAGATGTTATGAAAATGCACTAATTGTATACAGGTTTCCACACACAGTCAAACACACACACACACACACACACACACACACACACACACACACACACACACACACGAACACGCACACACACACACACACACACACACACACACACACACACACACACACACACACACACACACATGCAAGCTAAAAATTGAAGCTTCACTAGATGGTTGATGACAGTATTTGCTTTTTAAATGTAGAATCCTCTCCAATCCTCTTCTTTTTCCCTCCTCTTCTCCTTCATTTCCTCGGGCACCATGATAGCAATGACATCATCACCATTATCATCCCCAACATCTGGACAGTTATATATAAACACACGCGGGTTGTTTTGAGGTCCGTCAAGTTTGAACGACAAGCCATCAGTGAACTCGCCAACCAAACGCACTGAGTCGTAGCAAGGTCGCGTCAAGGCTTGCGGGCTCTTATTGACAGTGAGGGAGCTTGGGCGTGCGGGGAGGGTGAGGGGGAAGGTGACGGCGATCAGTGACAGAGGGAAGAACAGTGGAGTGAATGGGGTGTGGGGTGATGAGGGAGGTGAGTGAGGTATAGAGGCTGGAGGGGATAGGATAAGAGGTTGTATTTGGAGTCCAGGCAGAAGTTGGGCGTGCTGGTAGTGTGAAGGGGCAAAGAGAAGGTTGTGGTGAGGTTGAGGTAAGGTATTGAGGCTGAAGGAGACTGAATAGGAGGTTGTAGTGGGGGTCAGGGTAGAGCTTGGGCGTGCTGGTAGTGTGAAGGGGCAAAGAGAAGGTTGTGGTGAGGTTGAAGTGAGGTATTGAGGCTGAAGGAGACAGATTAGGAGGTTGTAATGAGGGTCAGGGTAGAGTTTGGGCGTGCTGGTAGTGTGACGGGGCAAAGGAAAGGTTAGAGTAGAAGGAAGAAGGGAAGGCAGGGAAAGGAGGTATACCGTATTTGCAGAAGAGCTAGTGGGTTTTGTTGTCTCCTTGTATTGCCTCCGAGCTGCCTCCTTTCCATAAGGAAAGACGAAACAGATTAAGAGCTTCTAGAGGAGGTGAAGAAAGACTGTCCTCAGTATTTATATCATGAGGGGAGGAAGAAGGAAAGGAAACAGGAGACGTCGCTCAAAAAAATAGCAGTTAAAAAGAATAACTACGGGATATTAGAAGACAAGGAACAAGAATATAAAGAGGCAACACAAGGTGGATAATACGATGAGGAAGGGAAAGGAAAAAGGAGACAAGTTGCTCAAAAATAAGGGAGGTTCTAAACAAAACGAGTAGCAATAAGATAAGATAAAACATAGAAAGAGGATATATAAAACAAAAGAAAAGAGGAGGAGGAAAGTGATGAGGATGAAGGCAATAATGACAATGATCAGACGCTCCTTCCTTCCTTTGTGCCCGCTTCGTTCCTTTCTGGCAAACGGTGATGGTGTCAGGGGAGGTAGAGAAAGAGAGAGGGAGGGTAAGGTAAGGTGGCGTTAAGACTCCCACCACCATCACCAACCACGACCCATCACCCACTACCACCTGCGTCATCACGATCATAAAGGCTCATTGTAGGGTGAAGGTGAGGTATACGCATCTATATACCTGGCATGTTAATTAGTCTTCACCTGTACCTGAGATTGCGTTCTGTTCTCAGGGTGACGAGACAGAGATAGATAGGAAGATAGATAGATAGATAGACAGATAGATAGAAGGGATTGGGAGAGAGACAGACAGAGACAGAGGGAAAGGTATATTTAGCCCAAAGGTAATGAAATATGAACCAGATTATGACTGCACGTGGCGGGTGTTGTTCGTTCAAGTGACTTTTCCTGCTCGTCGATGGCTCGCTACCCCGGAGATTTATGGCTGGTCTGTCACATGACTTTTACATTACGGGCAGGTTGCATTTCACTGATTGATGGTTTGTTGATGAACGGCTAAAAATAAGTCGGATTCTAGGACTGATTGGGGTGTTTTCTTTATCTTTTCTTCTTCTCATTCGCTCTTTATTGATTTTTACTCCTTTTTTGTCTTTTTTTATCTATGTAAAAGTAAAAATAAGTCGGATTCTAGGACTGATTGGGGTGTTTTCTTTATCTTTTCTTCTTCTTCTCTCTTTATTGATTTTTACTCCTTTTTGTCTTTTTTTTATCTGTGTAAAAGTAAAAATAAGTCGGATTCTAGAACTGATTTGGGGCTTTCTTCACCTTTCCTCTTTATTGATCTTTCTTTACTGATAAAAAAAACTAAAAATAAGTAAGATTCTAGAACTAACTGGGATGCCCACATCCCCAGTGATGTTATATACCTGGACTTTCAGAAAGCCTAACTAAACTGGGATGCCCACATCCCCAGTGATGTTATATACCTGGACTTTCAGAAAGCCTTCGACAAAGTACCGCACGAGAGACTCCTTAAGAAACTGCACTCGGCGGGCATTGGAGCCAATCTGATCGCGTGGATAAGAGATTGGCTCACCGACAGAAAACAACGAGTACTACTCAACGGACAGCCTTCCGATTGGCTTCCAGTCACTAGTGGAGTGCCTCAAGGGTCAGTGCTGGGACCCATTCTCTTCATCATATATATCAACGACCTCGAAGCAGGACTGAAATCCACAATATCGAAATTTGCTGATGACACTAAGGTGGGGGGAAAGGCCCTCACAAAGACCGACTGCGAAATCATTCAGAAAGACCTCAATCACATTATCGAATGGTCGGAAAATGGCAAATGTCTTTTAATGTTGACAAATGCAAAGTCATGCACATTGGGTCCAGAAATAGTAACCACACATACATCATGAATGGAGACCTCTGCAAGCGATGCAGGAGGAAAAGGATCTTGAGTCACTATCAGCAGTGACCTGAAACACGCGAATCACTGTAAAAATCATACAACAAAGACAACACTAAGCTCAGGTTCATAGCGAGGAACTTCGAGTGTAAAACGCCAGACGTGATGCTATCCTTGTATAATTCCATGGTAAGACCGCACCTCGAGTATGCAGTACAGTTCTGGTCTCCTAATTACAGAAAGGACATTGATTTACTGGAAAGGATTCAGCGACGCGCCACGAAAATGATACCAACCTTAAGGGCTCAACCGTACGAGGAACGACTCAAGCGACTCAATCTCTTTACATTAGAGAAAAGACGCCTACGAGGAGATATAATTCAAGTCTTCAAGTATCTGAAAAAATTCAATAACGTCGATTACTCCAATTTCTTTGAATTGCAAACCAACCTAAGAACTAGAAATAACGGTTTACCCATTCAGTCTAAGCGATGTAACACAGACATCGGAAGGAGTTTCTTTTCAAACCGAGTCATCCGTCACTGGAACAATCTTCCTTCAGAAGTAGTAAATGCGAATACTATCAACTCCTTCAAATATAGAATCGACCGTCACTTCGCTGCGTCGGGAGTAAACTGAATATTGAGTTGCTTTCATCTGCTCCTCAATATCGAGGTGCTTTCATCTACTCCTCAATGTCGAGGTGCTTTCATCTGCTCCCCAGGCCCCAGGCTGTCGAGCAGATTAAATCACCAAAGCGGGCAACCTCGTAATGAGCCAATAGGCTTTCTGTTGCCTGCGTTTCCATGTTTCCATGTTTTCTCTTTATTGATCTTTCTTTACTGATGAAAAGCTAAGACTGATGATAAATGATAATAATAATAATAATAATAATAATAATAATAATAATAATAATAATAATAATAATCTAGAACTGAATGAGCTCTTTTTTCACCCATTCTCCTTTTTAACATTTCTTCATTGATGGAAGGTAAAAAAATAATAGTAAATAATAGTAATAAAATTCAGTAAAAATCAGTTATTATTGCTTAAGCCGAGACAGTTCTGGCGTGAGGTTTACTTTTAATGAGCAGTGACAACCTTGGTCTGCGGCGGTCCGTCTCGGGGTTAGCGGGTGGGTGCGTCTCCTGCGCTGGGCGGGTGACGCATGAAGACGGATGGATGAAGAAATAAACAGGCCCTTTGATAGACAGCGACAGACGGATGGCCGGGCTGTGACGGATGCCCACTGTGACCCAGCCATCCGTCAGGCCCCAAAGTCCTCCCGTGACCTCAATTAGCGTGTCGGGTGCCTGTTACCTGCCGCCTCCTACCTGTATGCTGTCCCGCCTCCTGATGCACCGCTCTGAATGTTGTCGGTGGTGGTGGTCATGTCTTACGCGTTCTACTGATCTCTCTCGACCTCCATTGGGAAAGATCCTAAACGTTAAAGAAGAAGAAAAAGAAGAAGAAGAAGAAAAGGAAGAAGAAGAAGAAGAAGAAGAAGAAGAAGAGGAAATGGAAGAGGAAAAGGAAGAGGAAGAAGAAAAGGAAGAAGAAGAAAAGGGAGAAGAAGAAAAGGAAGAAGAAGAAAAGTAGGAAAAAGAAAAGGGAGAAAAAGAAAAGGAAGAAAAAGAAAAGGAAGAAAAACAAAAAGAAAAACAAAAGAAAGAAAAAAAGGAAGCAGAAGAAAAGGAAGAAGAAGAAAAGGAAGAAAAAGAAGAAGAAAAGGAAGAAAAGGAAGAAGAAGCAGAGGAGGAGGAGGGGAAAGGGATTGGGAAAGATCATAAAGTTGTATCTCACCTTGTGTTGGGCGTGGCTGTCCCCTCCCACCTCGCCCTTTGGTTGAGGTTCGTTGCCCTGCTGTCCGTTGCCATATCATTAAAGGCTCATAGGGTAGCTCTTAAAAATATGCGTGTTTATATATGTATGTATTTATAAACACATCTTCACCTCTCCACCCGGGACTGACCTCTCTTCTGGCCTCTCAATCTTTTTATATTTAGCCGAAGCAGCATTTAGTGGGCATTTTTGTTGCTGTTTTTGTTTTCTGCCCTTGAGCTGCCTCCCTTACTGTAAAGAAAGCATAGATAGATAGATAGATAGTTATAGAGAAAGAGACAGATAGGTGTATTCAGTGTTTATTCAGTATGAGTGTGTCTTTACAGATTTTCGTCAGTGCCCAGATGTTTCTCCGTCAAGGTTTTATTACTTCAAATTCTAGTCTGATTGGGGTTCTTCACCTTGTTTCTTTTGTTACTTCAAATTCTATGACTGATTGGGGTCATTCTTCACCTTTTCTCTTCATTAATCTGTCTTTATTGTTGAAAGGCTAAAAATAAGTCAAATTCCAGAACTGATTGAGTCTTTCTTCACCTTTCCTCTTTATTAATCTGTCTTTATTGTTGAAAGGCTAAAAATAAATCAAATTCTAGAACTGATTGGATCTTTCTTCACCTTTCCTCTTTATTAATCTGTCTTTATTGTTGAAAGGCTAAAAATAAATCAAATTCTAGAACTGATTGGATCTTTCTTCACCTTTCCTCTTTATTGATCATTCTTTCTTCGTCGTTCACTCCCGTCCCTCGTCTCCTTCAGTCCGTCACCCTCACGTGCACGTCGCCGCTTCGTCCCTCGGTGTACGGGGCTATTTTTTCTCCACTGCTGGCGCCGGGGAGCGGGAGGTGCTCTGCCCGGCCCACCCGTGTTAATTAGCCAACCTGGGGCGCCACCTGTCTGGGATCGAGGTGCGAGGGAAGGGTAACGGACTCTGTTTTTTTACGTACCAACATATCCTTTCTTCTTGCGTGTGTGGGGTGGTAGGGGGAAGGGATAGGGGGGCGTGTGCGTGTGTGTGGGGGGGCGATGTGTATGTGGGGGAGGAGTTTTTGTGTGTGTGGGGGGGGGCGATGTGTATGTGGGGGAGGAGTTTTTGTGTGTGTGGGGGGGGGCGATATGTATGTGGGGGAGGAGTTTTTGTGTGTGTGGGGGGGGGCGATGTGTATGTGAGGGAGGAGTTTTTGTGTGTGTGGGGGGGGGCGATATGTATGTGGGGGAGGAGTTTTTGTGTGTGTGTGGGGGGGCGATGTGTATGTGGGGGAGGAGTTTTTGTGTGTGGGGAGGAGGGGGGGGGGCGGAGCGTGTGGGGGAGTTTTTTTTGTGGGTATTCACCTCTGCATGGTCACCGTACATCCCTCCTCACATACACCCACGCCTTATACTGAACAAAAACTTATAAATATTTTCACTATCATATTCTTTGCCATGCATTTTTCATTCACTAAACTAACGAACAAAAAGAAAACACTAATACTTTTAACACTCTATTAGCACTCTTTAAAGCATATAGAGTAGTAATAGAGTCCAAAATACAGGCTGTTTTGTTTATTAGTTTAGTGGAAGAAAGATTGATAGCATAAGATAGTATAAGATAGTAAGATAGGAATATAAGAGAGCATAAGATAGTATAAGATAGTAAAATAGTAATATAAGATAGCATAAGATAAGAAGATAGTAATATAAGATAGTATAAGATAGTAAAATAGTAATATAAGATAGCATAAGATAAGAAGATAGTAATATAAGATAGTATAAGATAGGAAGATAGTGGTATAAAATAGTATAAGATAGTAAGATAGTAGTATAAAATAACATAAGATAGTATAAGATAGTAAGATAGTAATGTAAGATAATATAGGATTGTATAACCAGATTCAGACCCCTTTCTCACACCCGTCTTTCATCGGACCCAATCTTTATATTTATCTTTCCTTACCATTGTTCTCTTTGTCTTTCTTTTGTCTTTTATTTCCTTTATCTCGTGTACAAGTTAACCTAAGACATCCGGAGGTCACGTGACTGTCCTTTACGTTAAACAGCTGCAAATTCTTACTCGACTCTGATTGGTGGAGTGAGTAGACTGATTGTTCATAGGGATTGCGCCCCCCCCCCCCTTTCTCTCTCTCTCTCTCTCTCTCTCTCTCTCTCTCTCTCTCTCTCTCTCTCTCTCTCTCTCTCTCTCTCTCTCTCTCTCTCTCTCTCTCTCTCTCTCTCTCTCTCTCTCTCTCTCTCTCTCTCTCTCTCTCTCTCTCTCTCTCTCTCTCTCTCTCTCTTTCTTATTCTCTCTTTCTCTCCATCCTACACGTGCCTACACATCTCTCTCCCAATAAATTTTCCTCCCCTCTCCTCATCCATATCTCCTTCTCTCCTCCTCCTCTCTCCTCCCATTGATGGATTACCTTCACTTACTATGTAGTCTTCCTCCTCCAGTCTCCTTTCCTCCCTCCCTACCTCCTTCTCCTCTTCTTCCTCCTCCTCCATTCCTTCCCTCGTTTTCCGTCTCTCAAGTTTCCCTGAATTTAAATGTTTTGTTTTTTATATTTATTTCTCTTATTCTTTTCTCTTTCCCCTTTTGTCTTTTTCTAGTTTTCTGTTAGTCTTCTTTTTCTGATGTCTTCGTTTTTCTTTCTCTCTGTTTTGCTTACGTTTCCCGCAGTATTGCTCTCGGGATCTTTGCTCTTCTTTATTCTTCCCTCCTTCGTCCCTTCACTCTTTCCTCCGTTTCTCCAAGTTTTCTTCGTTAAAGTTCTCTCGGGCTATTCTTCTTTATTCCTTCTTCTCTTCCTTTCTTCCCTTTAGGTCTTCGTGTCTGTAGTTTCTCTCACTGAAGAAGTAATCATGATCTTTCCTTCTTCTAAATTTATCCTTTTTCTTCTTCTTTATTCTTTTCCCTTTATTCTGTATTCTTTTATTCTCCTCACTTTATTCTCCTCTCTTCCATTTTATTTATCCCCCTGCTCTATTCTTCTCCCTTCCCTTATCATCTCCATCGCTACAGTTCACCTTACTATGAAGCTTTCCTCTCCTCGGTACCCTGGCAAACCGTGTTATATTTACGTCTTAATTAATCCTGTAACCACCTTTTTCCCCTCCCTTCACACTTGCACCTTCACCAAATCTTCCTCAACTTTTGCTTCCTTTCCCCAAGTCTAGTCTTATCCCGCGCAGTCTTAACCTTCATCCTCCTAAATCCTTCTCCTACAGTTTTTGCCACGATCTCCCTCTCTCCCTCCCTCTCCCTCCCTCCCTCCTTCTCCCTCTCTCCCTACCTCCAGTAATTTAGCGCCCTGATCTCTCCTCCTCCCACTAGCGTCTCTTTGCGTGTGTTTACGAGATAAATTATTGGACTTTGTTTTCCCTAGTCAAATAAGGTGCACTTTATGGCCTAGGTGGTGGTGGTGGTGATGGTGTTGGGGCGGGTGGCGGTGGTGGTGGTGAGGGAGAGAAGAGGAGGTGCCTGGTGTTGTGAAGATGTTGCTAGTGGTGGTAGATGTTTAGTTACTGTTGTTGTTGTTGAAGTAGAAGCGACGAGGAGTATATCAGGCATTCGTTTTCTTTGATGGGTTAGTGTGTGGAGTTACTGTAGAAGAAAATGGGATATTGTTTCTGTTTTCTTTACTATTATTATTATAGGGATTCATTAAAGGGCATCAAGGGGAAATATGAAACTGATTTAGACCCAAACAGAGTCTCCTCGTTGATCAGACTTGGACGTGAAAAATAAGTGACAGTTGCAGTAAAGTAAGAAGAATGAAAAACGGGGAAGGGGACGAAAACAACACATAAGGAGTTAACAGATGGGTGTTGACACTTGTTTTGTCTCATGAGGAAGGGTTTTGCGAGCTCGAGTGAGAGATCATATTCGCTGCTGAAGGTGTTACGTATAAAGGTGTGTGCATAGTGTGTAGAGGAGAACGTTGGAAAAAAGTGATTGTTTCTCCTTCAACCATCACTGCAACAATCGCTACATTTCATTACCACCAACATTGCTCACATTTTACCACTAACACAAGCAGTAACAAATAAGAAGACACTGTGAGTACGAATAATCATGCTTGTTTCTTAAGTTAACATAGAAACGTGTACAAAACAAACTCACCGAAGAACTGATGTTTATTTAGGGACTTGTTTTTTTGTACCTTCTATTGTCCTTTCTTTGTCGGAGCAGCATACAGACAATCGGCAGGACGGGGAAACTGATAGACAGACAACAGAGAGGCAGACATACCGCAGACAACCATTAAGTTACGTAATCATTTAAACCGAAGAGGAAACAGAGAAATCAGCCGGCCTATCAGTCAGTCATTGAGGCAGACACCCAGTACAAAGCAAACAGGAAAGTCAGTCAGCAATACCCTCCCTCAGACAGCAGACAACCACTGTGCCATGTAATCATTTAAACAGAAGAGTAAACAGAGAAATCAGCCGGCCTATCAGTCAGTCAGTGGGGCAGAGTCAGTACAAAGCAAACAGGAAAGGGAGTTAGCAATACCCTTCCTCAGACAGCAGACAACCACTGTGCCATGTAATCATTTTGACCAAAGAGGAAACAGAGAAATCAGCCGGCCTATCAGTCAGTCATGCAGACAGTCAGTACAAAGCAAACAGTGAAGGCAGTTAGCAATACCCTTCCTCAGATATCAGACAACCACTGTGCCTTGTAATCGTTTTGACCAAAGAGGAAACAGAGAAATCAGCCGGCCTATCAGTCACTCAGTTCAGTCAGTCATTGAGGCAGACAGTCGGTACAAAGCAAACGGTGAAGGCAGTTAGCAATACCCTCTCTCCCATCACACATGTTTACTATACGAGAGAGTGATACTTATCGAATGTGTCTTCCCTTTGACCACCCTCGCCCCTCGCCCCTCGCCGCACCCTCAGTCGTTCAGTCTTTCCTCTTCCTCCACGTCACCCCGTCAAAGGTAATCTGGGCTCCGCGAAAGGGCCCCTTGGCGATCCCCTCCCGAGATTACATTATGGTCCCCGTCTCACTCCGTCCTTGCCGTGCCCTGTGAGGCGACTTGATGGCTCTTAAGACCTCATTTCCGGGGCCTTAAGGGAGGGAGAGAGAGAGAGAGGGAGGGAGAGGTGGTGTGTGTGGGAGGTAGCGGCGAAGACGGATAGCAGGAAAGACGGAAGGAATAGTAAATGGAAGGAGTTGGGTAAAGAGAGGGCGACAAAGGTAAGATGTTGATTAAATAGGAGAGAGAGAGAGAGGAAAAGAAAGGGATGTTACGAGGGAAAAATGGTAGAAGGAAGAAAGAAAGGAATTGGATGAAGTAAATGAAAGAAGCTGGTTCAAGGGAAGGCAAGAGAGGTAAAACGATGATGGGAAATGAAGGAAGAGAAATGGTAGGGAAAGGAGGAGTGAAAAGAATTGGTTCAAGGGAGGATAGAAGTGAAAGACAGAGAGAAAGAGAGAATGGTGATGGCAAGAAAAGAGGAAAGCGAAAAAAAAACCCCAATGTCTCAATTCTTTGGTCACTCCTTCCATGACACAGTATTTCTACCTATATATATGACACTTTAGCGTCCTCCTATTCCTCCTCCTCCTCCTCCTCCTCCTCCGCCATCTGGTCCCCATCTGGCTGCTACTCTTCTGCTCCTCCTCCTCCTGCTTCTTACCTGCTCTTTGCCTATTTTCTTTCACCCTAATTTGGCTACCTTGATTATCCTTCCTTTCCTCTTCCTTTTCATCAGTTCTGCCTTTTTCCCTATTCGTATTACCATTTCTCTCATTTTATTCAATTACTCTCTTTTCTGTTTTTCCTTCTTTCCTTTCTCCAGTTCTTTCTTTCTTGATCGTCTCCTGTCATCACTCTTTTTCCAGGTTTGTGTGTGTGTGTGTGTGTGTGTGTGTGTGTGTGTGTGTGTGTGTGTGTGTGTGTGTGTGTGTGTGTGTGTGTGTGTATGCAGGTATGTCTGTCTGTTGCCATGCACGTGTGTCAGCCAGTTTGCGTCTATATATGCCCGTGTGTATTTCGAGGTTCTGGCATGCGTTATTTTTACATTGATTTCTTTCGCTCATTAGTAAGACGCGTGTGTAGTGGTGCGTGATGCGATATAGACGAATGCGTGTTGATATTTATAGTTATTCTCCATTAGTTTCCTCCTTACTCCTTTTCGTTACCAAGGATTCTTTTTCTTCCTCTATGTACAGTATGGTTTTGAGTTGTGAGTTGCAGTTGGGTAAATGGTGTGTTCTCTCTCTCTCTCTCTCTCTCTCTCTCTCTCTCTCTCTCTCTCTCTCTCTCTCTCTCTCTCTCTCTCTCTCTCTCTCTCTCTCTCTCTCTCTCTCTCTCTCTCTCTCACACGTCATCATCATCATCATCATCATTATTCTCATCACCATTTTTTTCCCACTATCCTTTACTTGTATCAAAACTATCACCACCACCACCATCATGCTTTAGTCACCACCACTACCACAACTAAGAAACACCACTATCACCATCACCACTACACCACTACAACTACCACTACATTTCATCACCACCAACCTTGCACACATTTTACCACTACAAGAACCGGTAACTACCCCAACCACCACTACTACCATCACCACCACTACCATAACCACCACCACCACCCGTCCCCTCTCCACCTCCACCACCTCATTGCAACCATCAACACACATTCGTCCTCGACCTGCCTCGTCTCACAGGTAAATTAGGGAGGGAGGAGAGAGGGTAGAGGAGGCAAGGGGGGGGGACACAGGTAGGAGGGGAGAGGAGGAGGGGGAGCAAAACACTCGCCTCATTTCTCCCGAGCTATGCTGACGCGATATCGCCGAGATCAGCTTAACAGGCATCCCAAGATTTGATGACTCAGGGTATGGCACTGTCTTCCTCCCTCCCCTCCACCTTTTCCCCTCACTTAAGGGTCGAAAGTCTCATTAATTTATGTGACACGGGGATCTTATGGACTTGGGGCGTGGGAGGGAGGGTTCGGAGAGGTAAGGGGAGGGAGGGAAGAGGGGTGATGATACGGTGTGTGGGGGGAATGGGGAGAGGAGTAAGGATGCAGACGCCCTGTGGGAAATGTGGGGAGTGGGTGGAGGGGGGCGGGTAGATGGAGGAGGGTGGACATGGGTGAACCAAAGCGAAGTCAAGCATAGCAGGAGGAGGAGAGGAGAGGCCGAGTGTGATTCTTATAGAGATATACGGGAGGAATGTTGTCTCCTCTTTCGCTTTTTTTTTATTCCTCCTCCTCCTCCTCTTCGTCCTCTTTCTCCTCCTCCTACCTACCTATTCTTTCATTTCCCGCACCTCTTTGCTTCCTTATCCTTGCATCCTTTCCTCCCTTATGTGTTTATGTACTGTATCATTATCTTCTTTGAGGTTCATTCTTTTTTTCTACAGTTTTATTAGCCCTATTTTTTTCTCTTTCATTCACCTCTGTATTTTCTTCATTCTCCGTTTGTTTCATCCTTTTCTGTTAGTCATTTTCCTTCAATAGCACTTTTTCTTCTTTTCATCCTTCGACTGGCTTATAATTATAGTTGTTTGTGGTACCTCGAAATTAGAATGAATGAGTGTTTAGTTAAGTAGTAAGGTTTATTTGACGTCTATCAGTTCTCTCCATCTCTGTCTATCTGTTTATCTGCCTATCTTTTTATTTCTCTCGTTCATATTCCATCTAACATCAAAAACAATTAACGCTATCTATCTCTTTCTCTTTCTTTCTTTCTTTCTTTCTTTCTTTCTTTCTTTCTCTTTCTCTCTCTAAGTCTCTCCCACCCTCTCTCTCGTATACCTTCCCCCACTAACAACAAAAGCAACAACCAACACCGCAGATTCTTCCCTCGACACATAACACCCTCATCGATTGCAAGCTACTGCCGTCCTGTCCACTAATTCCTGACAGCCACAATTCTGCACCTCCTCTTAACCTCGGCCAGTGAAGAATTCTTTGTCATTATCCCCAGCAGCCTCGTATATTGGCCTTGCTCTGGACATGTATGTACTCGTATCTTCCTTGAGGCTAAACCAGTACGGGCAAGAACGAGTAGACGAGTTGATATAGATGGATAAATAGATGTAGATGAATGACCTCAGCAACTTCCACTTACTTTATTCTTTGCTTGCTGGGGTTCTTCACTTACATCGCTAGTGTACGGCTCCATGAGGACGTCCCCTTAAACCTGAATATAGACAAAGTTAATAGATAAATGTATTCTTTGGATCATGAATTTCCATCTGACGCATTTGCATATTTTCTTGTTTTTTGTTTTTGTTTTCTATCGCCAGGTGTTACGTAGATGATTAGCAGGTATGGGCAGCATGATCGTAATAGTTTTTTTCCCTGTATTATCGGTTTAGAAAGAGGTAAAGGAGTTTGTGCTTATTATGTATACTCTGTTTTTGTTGGTGGTATTTCAATATGGTTGTTTTTGGTTGTTTTTGGTCCTATTTCTCCTCATTCGTCGAGCTTACGGTGCGAAATACCTGACGCTAAGCCGGTGATGCTATAGTAATGCGTTGTCACCGTCTCTTAACTCCGCTCTCCGTGGTACAAAGAGCGAACTGAGGAGACGTGGAGGAGGTGGCGGCAGGCGAGGGTGTGACGGGTCCCTTCCCTCCGAGGCCAGAAGTCACGGGCCCGCGCGGAGACACAACGTAACAATCCTCTCAGTCTTGATCGACTCAGACTTACTCGTACTCTTACTCTTACTGTTGCTTTTACCGTTACTCTTACTTACTCGAACGGGGATTCTTTGGCGCTCTTTGTGTTTCCTTCTTGTCCGGCTTTGTTACTTGTTGACATGGATTGATGCGCAGTGTTTTCTTAACGGTTTACTATTCTATTTGTTTCATGGTCGTTTGTGTCTAAAGATTATTCCGTAACCGATAAGCTATGACTATATATATACCGAGTGTGTGAGAGGAAGAGTGAATGACCAGATACACACACGGAACCTCCTTCCCTCCTCACACACACAAACACACAGACACATACACTCACAAGTTCATCAGTAATTGGGTGGAGGCCGCGCCGCGTAACGATGCTCTCTGGCTGTCCTGATAAAGCCCCGCGGAATGCTGTTCACGGAGGCAGCTTTGCGAGCAGGCGAGGCTGACACCCCGTGCTTGGCGGCGGCCGCGGGCTTTGAGGCAGCGACCACCCAGCAGCCCCCGTGACCCGCCCTCAGGCTCACCCCGCCGGCCCAAGACGGAAGCTTTGAGCGACGTCGATTTCCCCAGTGAGACGAGGTGGTGCGGGCCGGGCATACCGCGCACCCGATCACCCGTCTCTTTTTTACTTGCTACTCAGGGCGCTGTAGCATCGGCGGGGAGGCGGCGACGGAGCAGGACCCGTATGCTCAAACGAATTGCCTGTTTTGAAAGCCTCTCATAGTTGTTGGGGGTTTGCAGCGATTGTTTTGTGATGCTAGGGGTAGTTTTACATGGCTTCTGCACCTTGAAAGGGAGAAACACCCATGAAAATCCGGTTAACCTTCTCTTCTGGTCTTTGGAAAATAATGGTAGCTAGAACCCGTGTGATCAGACGTATGGGGTCCTCAGTTTGCCCGTTTGAAAGCCTCTCATAGAAGTTGTTGGAGGCTTGCATGGATTGTTTTGTGATGCTATGGGTAGTTTTACATGGCTTCTTGGCCTTGGGATAATATTCGTAATGGGAACCGATACGGATAGTTTTACATGGCTTCTACATCTTGAAAAAAAAAACATCAATCCACCACACCAGTTAATCTCTCTTCTCTGGGGCCTTGATATAATATTCGTAATGGCTCTGTGAGTTTTACATGGCTTCTACATCTTGAACGTGAAAAACAAACATCAATCCACCCATCCGGTTAATCTTCTCTGTGGCCTTGGGATAATATTCGTAATGGGAACCCGATACGTTTGAGAATATGGAGTCAGGGGTGTGTGCGCTGGGATTTCCATGGCCTGTTTTGTGATGCTAGGGATAGTTTTACATGGCTTCTACATCTTGACCGAGAAAAACACAATACCAATCCACCCACCCGATTAATCTTCTCTGAGTCCTTGGAAAATAATCGTATTGGGAGGCCGATATGTGTAAGAATAATGGACCCATGTAGGAGTGTTCGCGCCAGACAGTATATCTTCCAGCGCCGATCACGTGTCCAAAGCTGATGTTCTGTGGAGTTCCGGGTTGTCTTTTTTTGCTATCATCCATAAAACCGAATATCTAATTAGCGTTTGAGTTTCTGTGTATCTGTCAATCTGTCTTTTCTTTTCTTTATTCTTAATTAGCCCTTTTGAGTTATGAAGAACGCATGTATGTTTTTTTTTTTGTGTGTGTGTTTGTGCGTGTTAGAATGTGTAAGGCATAAGTTAAGTTGGTGTAGGCTATAGCCGCGCGTTGTCTCGGTGTTCATCTCCGTTGCTTGTGGTGAGTAAATGTGTGTTCGTGCGTTGTATAAGTATAATGAGATGTATACGATAATTTTTCACCATACACTTATCATCTCAGTTCCATCATTTACTTCAACTTTCGTACCTCGCGCCCTTGTTTATCAGTAGGTGTCATCATTATCTTATCTTGCTTCATTTATCCTCCACTCTCCTTCTCCCTCTCTTCTTTCCACTCCCCTTCTTTTTCTCTCCTCCTTACACGTCACTCTCCTTCCTCCACTCCCTTCCTCTCCATCTCCATTTCCTTTCCTCACTGCTGCCTTCATTACCCTAAGCGTTCCTTGTGACCTGACCCAAGACTGAGCTGAGGGTGACCCGAAGTGACCTAGCAGGGAGACGGAAGTGTGGGGTCAAGGCAAAGGGCACTTGACTCTCTAGGCCTCGGCAGGACATTGAGAACTAGAAGAGATAAAGCGAGCCATAGGAATAGGACGAGGAGTAGGAAGAGAAGGAGGAGGAGGAGGACGAGGAGCAGCGTTGCCAAATTATCGTACTCATCGCATTGCATTTTCGTAGTTTCTGATCAATAACGAATGCAAAAACAAATAAACAAACATCAATAAGTAGGAGTTTTAACGCTAACTTCAATTTTCTGTCGTTATTTGTGTAGGTACGAGAGTTTGAGGCTTAAAAGTAATAAAGACGATGTGGTGAATACGATAATCTGGCAACGCTGACGAGGAGGAGGAGGAAGAGAAGACCGTCTATAGTAATACAAAAGCAGAAAGTAGAAAACGAAACTCTGACTAGAAAAAAAGAGGAAAGAAAAGAAGCAAGAAAGAGGAAAAGGGCAACAGAGAGGAACATAAAAACGAACCATAGGAAAAAGACGAGGAGGGAGAGCAGGAAGAGGAGAAAGAGGAGGAAGAGGAAGAGAAGACTGACCATACCAATACATAAGCAAAAAGAAAAGAGAAAACGAAACTCTGACTAAAACAAGAGGAAAGGAAAGAAGGAAGAAAGAGGAAAATGGTAACAGAGAGGAACACAACCGTCATTTGACTCTCCTGAAGGGGCAGACATTGGCCTTCAGCAGCTACCCTTGACGCACGAGTGGATACAGAGACATGGGCCCGTATTGTCAGACGCTTTTGGCTCTTACACCAACTATTTCACAAGGTCACGAAGGAGTTTAGTCAGGTTCTGATGAGTGTCTTTTTTTCACATTCATGGAGAAGAACCTTGTCAAATTATTACTAGGCTTATCAAAATACCCACAAAAATAACCTCTACGAAAGCCTTACCAAATGTGGGTGTGTAAATCCCGAAATGTTTGAAGTTATGGGCCATGGATGGGAAGGGAGAGAGAAGGACAGGAGGGGGATAGAGGGTATGGAAGGGCATGGACGGAGACGGGACAGAGGGGAAGAAGGGATGGAGAGGAGAGAGAGAGGTGGGAAGGAATGAAGGAGGGACAGAGAGGGGGAAGGATGAAGGAAGGACAGTATGGTATAAGAGGGATGAAGGGGAGACAGGGAGGGAAAAAGGAAGAAGGAAGGACAGTAGAATAGAAAGGATGGAGGAAGGACAGTAAGAGAAGGATGGAGGAGAAGAAGAAGGGGGTAAGGGATGGCGGAAACAGAGAGAGGGAGGGATGGAGAGAGACAGATAAGGGAAGGGATGAAGGAGGAATAGTAGGGAAGGGAGAAAGGGGAGACAGGGGGAAACAGAGAGAGGGAGGGATGGAGAGAGACAGATAAGGGAAAGGATGAAGGAGGAATAGTAGGGAAGGGAGAAAGGGGAGACAGGGGGAAACAGAGAGAGGGAGGGATGGAGAGAGACAGATAAGGGAAGGGATGAAGGAGGAATAGTAGGGAAGGGAGAAAGGGGAGACAGGGGGAAGGGAGGGATGGAGAGACAGGTGTGTGGATAAATGAGCAGGTGGAGAGATGTA